>NC_091149.1:22293875-22456500 GCF_041381155.1 Argopecten irradians | reverse complement strand
AAATACCAACCTTACAGGCTGTTGCTATATGCCCACGACATCAGACACCGAAAAGTAACAGTCTGTTCCTATATATTTACCTCTTTGAGTAATTACAGAATTATTAATAAACAGATTTTATCAATTCATTATATTCAATCATCCTTTAAGACTCACCTGCTATATCCAGTTTCCAAACTCACTTACCTGATTATCCGTTGGTTGGTGAACTTTCATTAGATACCGCTAGATGGTAAGTCCGTGCGTACCTGAGCGGGTCGGATATCGCATGATTTCACATCCTACTGAGATGTGCCTTTTGTTTACCCAATCAATAGTCTAATCTACTGGCCTCTTGTTTTATTCCGTCGCCGCCAACTATATTGCATCAGGACATTTGGAGCTCGCCGCGACCTTGTTCGCTAGTACAAGCATGGATTTTCCGGTCCGGCGCTGAATCCCACGAATGCGACCGTACTCAACGACAGAACCGATAGATTTTATATATTTCTTGGTGTGTGAGCCAATCTTTTTTTCGTTGGGGAGTGGTGAATCCAAAAATGTGGCTCTCCAATAAAAAATATAGGCTTGGCCTCTTCATAATGCGTTGCTGTAAAACATTCATCATGTGTTGACCACTTTTGATCAGTCGTAAGTTTCTTGATTGACCGTAACTACGAGAGATAACTTTTATTACCTGGTGTATTAGTAACCATTGTGTATTGCACAGAGGTCAAGAACTGTCAGGAGTGCCTGTCTCGCATGCTCACATATTGCTACATACATACTTAATTTGATAGTATTTTATCTAGTTTTACTTGTATCATACAGCGATCATCAATTTGATTATCCCCAATATCAATGTTAACTCATTCACGGTTAGATACATACGTATCTGATCTCTGAAGTAAAGTACGTACACAATTTACATTTTATACGGTAATGATTATGCGATTGATTAAATAACTAAAACTGTCTGTAAACTTAATGGAAATAAAAACAAATACCACTCACATGCAAAGCGGTCTTATGATGAAACCGCAGGGGAACGGTAGAGACGCACGGTTAGTTTAACTGGAGAAAGGGACATTTTAAACGAGAATCATTTGTCCAAGAAGATAGACATCTGAGGTAGAGCCTTAATGCTTAGACCATAGAAAATGTGCAAAACGTGAACGACAACTTGGCCAATAAATGAATGCATGAACGGATCTCCGATGATCAATCTTTTATATCTTGTGGTGAAAATTTGTCCGCATAAGTATATGATCAAATATAATAACTGACAGTGCATTTCAAATGTTCGAACGGGTTTCAACGTTATTACATAAAACAACAGAAACACTATGGAGATGAGGCGTATTACCCACCCCCTCCGGGTGGTTATCGTGACCCCGTCACACGTTAATGGACAAAAAATATAACAGCATAGGCCAAAGAGCTTGTAGGCCAATCACACGGAAGGGGTCTCTATTATGTTTTGGATGGAGTTCTTGATCTGTTACATGATCAAATGAAACAATGCAACTAGCGTATAGAACCGGCAACTACAACAATGTATTATGGCAAATTATCAAAATTTGGCTGAACGAAAATTGCTTTAGTAAATATTTCAAGATCAAGAAACTGGTCCTGTATGGCACTGTCTTGTCCTACACGAAAACGCACACACTGATCACTGACCTCACCACTACACTGGAGAATTTAAAATTCCAGTGTTGAACAAACTAAATTTCTTGGACAATATATTGAGATGTCGAAAACTGTCCTTTTGTTTCCACATAGTCAAGACAACTGTAGGTATAATTTGCTCGAAGGCGCTGAACTATACAAACTGATTATCTATACGCATTCTGAATTGGGTGAATACGAGTGAAATGGCTTCTACGTATCTGTCGAGCACTTATTAGAATCAAAACTTGACTACGACGGCTCTTTGACTATTGGATACGGCTACGCAGCGTCTATCTAACTAGATGGCTTGACCCTATTACATGAAATCGAGGGCCGTGCGTCTCGCAACATGTGATGCTGTTTTCGAACAACACCTGTGAAAGAAACCTCTCCTTGATGGTAAGCGTAATGAGTCCATCTCTCTAGAGACGATTCAATACGAAAGAAATTATCCTTTACAGTAATGCTGCTCCACTGAAATCCAACCCCAATAAATCCCTGCATTTAACCTTGTATTTTCAATTCCAAAACATCAAGAAAATATGTGTACTACAAAATCAAAAAGCTCATACCAACCTTAGTGCATGTCCGTAATTTCAAAAATTTTTTGCAGGAACTTAATAATAACTTAACGACTCCATTGACGGATACAACACAGTATTCGTATGTAACCACCGTAAGTGCTTGCATTCCATACACCTGATCACAATTATTTATCTCCTACAATGAGAAGGGGCAAAATCCAGTGCATTTTACCGCGAAGAACACAAATCCTCTCTTTCGGGAGTGCTGAGTAGAGGGCAGCTTCCTGAATCAGATGTTTCAGGATCTAGCACTAGTGACGGATGCAATATAGAATGGTGATAATGGTTTGCGGTCATTCAAAGCAGGTAGACATTCTAATCCACTGCTCCCTGCTATCAGACTCCCGAGATAATGCCTGCCATTTCTTCTCTGTCGAAAGCTATGTGCTATCGTGTCTGTGCCGCGTGATACATTAATCTGACGAAACACCGCAAATTGAAAAGGTAAAACAATCATTCAGAGTTTCAGGACCTGCTCTTATCTGGTTTTCTTTCAGGCATTGAAATCAAGAAGCCCTAGAAATACTCTAGATCCTAAAATCTTTTAATCCGAACATTTCGATTATCGGTTCAATAAACTCAAATACTTATCTCTGTGATTCCCAGTCATGGTGGTAAGAAAGGGGAATTGATACAGGGCTGAAAAAGAGCAGCTAATACTGCTTCTATTTTATGTTTCGCCGTAGCAACAAACAGGATTTTGAAACCTACCATATGTTACACCGACATCAAACGCTTCATATTGGAGTGGCATATCCAACAAACATACCATTGGCAACTAAATGGTTGTGGTCTAACCGAAACAAAACAAAAAACCGGTTAAAAACATAGTTCCAATCCTACACTTAAACCTCAAATCTGTCGCAGTCGGAAAGCCCGCAGAGAGGAATGTATGGATCACGTCTCGCGCTCCGTACTGTACCCACATATTTTACCAACAGTCTCTATCAATTAAGGAAGGGTAGGACTCACGCTACATGCCATGCATGTGATTCTCCTCTCACAGTCGAGCATCATTTTATTGCATTGTATTGATTTTAAAACCCACAATACGAGATTAAATACTATAGCGAGTGTCCTCCGTCTGTGACTACTTTGTTTTCAATATGGACCGTGAGACATAATCGTCTTCATTAATTATCTTCAAAGATAGTCGGTAATTTTAAGCAAAATAGAACAGTTTTCTCATCATACATCGAATCAACTCACATTTTGCATCGTTTCAACAACAATGTTGCATTGAGTTATCTCAGTGTGTTTTTTAGCCAAATTTATGTTATCCCATGGCAATACCTTGCTTTTTTTTATCAAATTAACGTGTTACAATCTAGGGTTGTATGTGTCTCCTTACTTTGCTTTTTCTTACCATGAGACTGTTTAAATCCTGATATTATTGCAGTGAACTTTGGTAGATGTTGGCCCTATAGATGACCAATAGTTGTCGAAGGGCCCGTAAAACTCAAACATAGACAAAACATAGACAAAACAAAGCACATTAGTCGTGGTTAATTTGTCCAGTATTTCCATGTTTAAGGATTTTGAGCAAGTTTCTATTTATGTCTATTGTTAAAGGCCATAATTCAACATAAAATGTTATGATTTTATTTCCTAATGTGATGTGATGAACCCCCGAAACTGATAATGACAACCAATCGGTGCCTTTTAAGGGTGTTTTTGAGTCTGTTAATTTTTGTCATTTTTTCCTTTGTTAATAGTAATAATCACTTGATCGAATCAACTTCTTCTGAATAGCACTTTGCGTTCGCCCACAGCTCATGTTATACTTACACAAGCAATCCCAATCAGATAAAAGTATATTGCAATTCCCATTTTTCATTAAAGAATGCTCCACCCTGAACAAATGTTATTTACACACTATCAAAAACGGAGCAGACGATTTGGTATTTTTCTTAAGTAAAAAAATTACTTACTTTACACCATACCACCAATTGAAAAGTTTGACAGCTTCTAAATTTAAGTTTCAAGTTAAAAATCATGAAAATAAAAATAATTGTCATCCCCGAAAAAATTCCGTTGCATCTATATCAAATATAGAAATGAAGTTATGATTGCGCATGCAACAAAGGTCAAAACAAATTATTTAATTTATGTTTATTTGTATTAATTAGGCAGATTACTGATAGCTACGATTACAAACACCAACATAAGGTAGTCAAGAATAGATAGAATTATACAGTGGGGGTTTACTGCTGAGCGTCAGCGTGGAGCATCTTTTGTATGCAAATTTAAGAAGCTTTTATTTTATCAAAAATTTAGTATAAATTTTGTAATATTTAAACACTATCCCACTCAAGTTTATCTTCAACGCCTAAAAATGTAAAAATAAATTTTATTGCGGATTTGACATATCCTGAATGAGTATGTGGCTAATATATCTTAATGCACAAAAATTCAAAGCTTGCAAACAATTTGTCTTTGGACCCAATTGGTCATAAATACAGAAATGTGTATTGAAACAAAGTTATTTTAGTACAAATGAATGCATGATTAATTTTGCCGATTTCCAAGCCTTTCAATTCAATGATTTTATCACACTCGAGATAGCGCAATGTGTAATAACAAGAGGTCATACAGAATATATTATGTATTTTGTATTTTAGTTACCATATGTGTGATGGATTATATTTATTAATCCTCTGACCTCTTGTTAAAGTCTTTCACAATGAAGGTTGAATTTCCATGAATACATTTATTTATTTGACTTTACAAAAGTGAAATGACAATAGTATCTATGCACTCATACATAATGATAATGGAGTGCTAATAAAAGGATTTACATAGGAAGGTGAGGTCAAGACATTTACTGACGTTTTGACAGAGATGAAACAATATAAGTTGTACCTTTGATCACAAATTAGTTTAGGTTTTATCATTAGAAACCTCTAAAGTGTGGAGACATTGAATCCAATATAAAAACATTAAGGGTTATAACATTTTTTGTGACTGTAAAAAAAGTGCTTTGGAAATTCAGACATTAATCTATATTATTGATATATTATATATATAAACACCAGTAACTATGATATGCCGGATCAGTTGATCTTGCGCGAGTTGAGGCTTCAACGGTTACCCCACGAGCAACTTTTGGTGATTAATGAGTACCCCGTACACTGAAGTTAAAACATTGATCCTCTAGACACCTACTCATGAGTAATTGAGCAGGGTAAAACTGTGTCCCTGACCAAGGTGAGTGTGTTCTGTAACTCCAAAAATGAAATATGTCGGTTTCACTCATTGCTCACTTCTCTTCAGCTAATCTAGGAGGAAGTTTATTAATAGTATTTGTACCATTCTCATCACATAGTCTCATTAGACTTATTCTTATGTATGGTGCTTGCTCGTTACGTATTTCTAATGTCCCACTGTCTTGGCAAACTAGCGCACAACTCGCGCAAAACTTCTCTAGATTTGAAAGTGCGGCGATGTATTATCCAGACATGATAACAGGGAAGGGAAGCGGTTAACGAGGTCTGTGGTCAAAAGACATACCATGGGGGGGGTTCTTAGGTAATTTTGAACTGGGACCAATAACACCCAGACTAATTACAGGTGAATGATATACATAGTTGGCTGTCTTGTTTTCCAAGGCCTGCATATCTCCAGGATATTTTTGAGAAAAGAATCTACCACTACAAGATAATCACTTCTGATCCACTACTGGAATAAATCCTTGCCCTAAGTCTTCTCCCAAGGTCAGTCCGGTAACTAGTGCGAATCATGGGGTTATCCCTTTGTGCTAAATTGGGTTTTAAAAATCTGTTTGCACGTGGAGATGATCATCCAAGTGATACATGATCTTCTATGAGTCTTGTTGACAATACTTTGCCAAGTAAATACTCGCCTCTGATATATAGCACTTGGGAATATTAATAAGAATTTGCATTTTTTGTGACTTAGACCAAGGTGGAGGGGCATTCATGATGTGTGGTTAGCAGTTATCCTCGTTCGCGAGATTGTATGTAGGAATGATCACCATTCATCTCCAATAAATATTAGTCCTTCATGTGTGGCTTCGTAATCCTCCGCCCTTCCATACAATATGTCCGGTATGCTGAGGCGTAACTGAACAATTGTGACATGTCCAATTTTACCATTGGCCAACCCTCGTTTATAACAGTTTGGACGAGGTCCTGAAGTCTCGGAGTCTTCTGCTGTGGCGGTCTATCTATTGAAGCTGGTCTCGATTCTAGCTGAAACATACTGATAGACTTGTTACGTAGGCACCAGGCACCAACACTCCCCCAGTGTGTCTTCCATTTCTGTTTTTATATTAATGAGAGCTCTTGAGCGGCAGCCTCCTGTTGGTATTGTATACATAGTAGTAGGCCCCTCTAGATGAGTGTGTGTCTCGCTATGATAACAGGAGACTTTCATAGGGGAGGCTCATATTTAGTACTGGATCTTGGTACCTGCTTGACTCAACCTCAAATAACATTCTCAGTGAACAGCTTGGTGAGGCCCTACCGTGCGATGGGGATATGTGTTTCCCCCCGTAATTGTTTGCAAAGGGGTTTATGGACAGATTGGAGTGTCATGGGCGGGAGGGGGTGGGGGTAGTGGCGATATACGATGTAGGGGGGGGGGGGGGTGAAACTTGTCACATGAGAACCCTATTTGCGCCAGGAGCTCTATACCCGATTTGAGCGTAATTCTTCTCATCCGAAGAATTGGCGATTAGAACTGATTGCGTAGAAAAATCGGCTTGTCTCTATATGTATCAGACAAAGCCCCTAAGCCATTCTTATAGACGCAATCGGCTTGTATCACAACAGGCGTGAGTTGTATCAGAAAAAGCTTAGAACTGGTTTTCCTTGTCTAAACATGCTTGGACCCTTGTAGTGCTATGATCATGAGTGAGCTCATCCCATGTCCAGACGAGCAGACAATCTTTTCTCTTCACAGAAGATCTCGCAAAGGGGAGGTAATTGTCAGAACATGTTGGGTAATATACTGGAAAGATAGTTCTACCATTCCCAGTAGCCGTTGTAAAGGTGGGCTTGATCCTGGGGTAGTGGGCATATTCATGATGGCCTCTAGTTTTACTGTCATCAGTTTTGAGTCCCTTCATGAGAAATAACATTACCCAATGTACTTGACTGTATCCACTTTAAAAAAAATCTTTGATGGATTGAACTTTATATTGTCTTTCCCTTGCCCTTTTCCATGACTTTAACTATGATGTTTGTCATGCTCTGTAGTTGTCCTTGGCTGCTATAATCATGTCATCTGCTATCATCTGGACACCAGAAATGTCTCCAAACACTTCCCTGGTTTTTTTTCTTCTGAAATTACTTCACTAGCTGAACTGATGCCGAAAGGCATACGTTTGTGAACCTGTATCTGCTGTCCGAAAGGTGTGTTGAAAGTACATAAATATGATGATGGTTGTCTCCAATTCGACTTGCCCAATAGCCGTCCTTTTCATCAAGAATTGAGAACACTTTTTCTTTTCATGCAGTTTTCAGCGGAAGATGTCTTCGGAAGTAGGAATCCTAGTAGTGTTCGCGTTTGATCGCCTTATTCGAGGTCTCTAGGGTCCTGACATATTCTCAAAGATCCATTTTTCTTTTTCTACTAACACGATACTGTTTACCTACCCACTCTGTCTGCTTGTCGACAGCAGCGATGATATCTTCTGCCTCGAGTTTACGTAATAGTCTCCATGTAGGACGCAACTGCAAACTGAAGGGAATTTCCCGCGGAGGATGTATTATTGGAGCTTTACATCCGGGTTAAGTTCAATGTGATACTGACCTATCAAAACTTGCCTAGTCCCTTGAACACATCTTCATAGTCAGATGTAAGCTTTAGACTAGCTCAAGTCCTGGTTATGACTTTGCTGTCCCTTACAACTGAGTGTATGTCTGACTTTCTATCTGTCCTTTCAACCAACTGTAAGATCTTGACAGTGTTGATAAACCAAGTATTGGAGTGGGTGATTTAACATCAAGCAATGTAAAAATTCAATGTCTCTGTTTTGGCATCTGAGATAGTGTTTTTTGCCAGCAGGTGTTACTTTATGTCCACCAAAGGCCTGAGAGAAATTGACATAGTCTCTTGAAGTTTGTGCAGCATGCTGTACATCTAATCACTGCTCCACTATCCCGACAGTCCCGGTCTGATGTTTGCCTCCAATTTCCTCTCTGCGGAAGCAAGTGCTTATCGGTCTGGCGCCTTGACCATATCGAAGAAACAACCGCATTGAAAAGGGCAATCATCTGGTTCAGTACTCCTCTTTCGGTTCTTCAGGCTTTGAAATCAAGTAGCCCTAGAAATACTCTAAATCCAAAGATCTTTAAATCCGGAACATTATCGATTATCTTCTTAAACTCAAATTACTTATCTCTGGATTCCCAGTCATTGTGGGTTATAAAGGGGAATGAACATGGCTGATAGAAAGCAGCTAAGACTGCTCTTCCGCCGATCACAAGAACAGATTTCAAACTACCACATACACCGACATCAAACCTTCAAATTCAGTCAGCCATCAACACCATTGGCAACAAAGGTGTGGTCTAAAAAAAAACCGGAGGGGTTTGAAAAAACCCCCCAAAAAAAAAAAAAAACAATAAATTTTTTAAAATTCAAAACACTACACTTAATCCTAAACTGTCCAGTCGGAGAGACCGCAGAGAGGAAAGTTGTACTCTCTCGTGCTTCCGAACTGGACACACATATTTTACACATTCCTAATCTATTGAGAGGGAAGGATCCTCCCACATGCATCAACACATGCCATGCATTGTGATTCTCCTCTCACAGTGGAGCATATCTTAGTGCACTGTGTTTAATTTTAAAGCACATACGAGATAAGCACTACGATGTCTCCGACATGTACACTTTGTTTCATGCCGTGAGACATAATCGTATTTTTAAGTTATCTCAGAGAAAATCGGTATTTTAGATAAAATATGAACGTTTTTTTTTCTCAATCATATCATCGTATCAAACTCAACATTTCAATTGTTTCATCAACATTTTGCATGAGTTTTCTCGTGTGTTTTAGCCATATTTTATCCCATGCAAACCTTTTTTTTTATCAAAGTAAACGTTTACAAAATGTGTTTTAAATCGCTAAATCCCCCCGCCCCTTTTTCTTACCCTGATCTTTTATCCCTGATAAGATAATGACTTGCAGTTTGGGCCCTAAATGACCTTAGTTGTCGACGGGCCGTAAAACTCAAACAAATAACAAACAAAGTTTGGGTCTTCCTGGTCATCTTTTCAAAACATGATAATAGGTAACACACATTGGCTTCAGCTCCAGTGTCCAATTTGAACTTAATATTCTGTCCATTCATCTTAAGATTAGTGAACCAACCTTTGTTGTATATAGCTGCATCATCAGGTCCGATCTGTCCGATCTGTAACTCTCCAATAAAAAGATCGCTGAGACCGTCACACTCTTGAATGATATGTCGTGGACTATCGTTTTTTCCTTTCACTGGGTCTGCTTCTACATTCACTCGCTAAAAATGGTTTTGTTTTCCCGCCATTTAAACACTTTTTTCCCGTACGCCGTACACTCGCGTTGTTCTATTTTAGGAAGTTTCCACACATGACTTACATTTCATCATTGTATGCGTAATTTATTGTTGTGATCATTTACTAGGCCTTGTGAGTTTCGCGCGCTTAATTGACCATGTGGACCGCTCATTCCGGGGCTACTGCGCAGGGCTCGCTGATTGCATTTATCTGTCTCGCGCTCGCCCTCCGAGCGCTCTACAAATTTCTACACTAATCAGATCTAGGGTAGGGTCTGCTGAAATCTCGAAGTAAATCTCTCTTTCAATCGAGTAGTTAACTATTCCGCAAAATCATCCTTCTAATCATCATGTTTGTCCTGAATTCACCAAATTCACAGTTCTTGGTCCTTGATTTTGTAGTTCAGATTACAGAGATGAATCAACCCGAATCACCTTTCCTTTTGTTTAGTCCTCTCCAATAACACTATACCGGTTCTATGACTGTATTTTTTACCTGTTGTGTTGGCAATATTTCTCGTGAACTTGTCTGAGTAGCAGGCTTCCACTTTAGTTTGAGCAGCATCTGTTAGCAAAATAGTTAGTTGTAAATATATTTGTTAATTTTATTATGAATATTATATCTATTTCGTTATTGAAATTTTGCAATTCCATCTTCTCCCCTATCGTATGAAAGCAAGATGGCGTGACTTGCGTGTAGCTAGCACTCAGATTTTTCTGTGCAGCCTGAACCTTGATAAAGTTAAAACACCAAGTTCCTTGAGGACCTATAACGGTCTGCCAGTGTTTCGGCATAAGGTTCGCTTACTCCCCATCAAAGCTTCATAAGGCGTTTCGGAGGTTTATTAAATAGTTACATTTCATTAAATATTCCCAGACATTTCTGAACACCAAGTAAGGTTAGGACAGACGCCACAAACCACATGCAGTGTGGGAGAAACAACAATGTTTATTAGAACTATCAATTTCTGATAGGCCCATTAATCACAAATAAGTTGGGGTAGCACTAAAGAAAAAATGCCGTAATCCGATGTCGGATTATAACGGATGTACAGTATACAATGACACTCTGAAAACTCATCATCCAAGAGGAGTGCATTCCGGTCACTTACGGGAATAGGAATCTAGACCAGAAAAGCAGTGGGGACTTAGTCCCAACCACCGACACTTTTATTATTGACGTTCGGCAACACCAACGTTTCCAGCAGAGCGTAGACTGTTTGGTTACCAGCGTTATGCCTGTTTACCGGTCTACGTTCCCAAATCCATTGAGATGCCGGTCATCTGCGTCGATATGCTGTGAGTGTCCATTGGCTGCTTCTGCACGCACGTACTTCCTGGCCTGGACTCGCGGAGAAGGGTGATTTTACGGTCAAAATATTCCCAACGTGTCACTTTCCTCCACCGAAGGCTCGGAGGATAGTTCGGATAGGTATCAGTACCATGAATTTGGCAACTAAAGGTGCTTCAGATTAAACCCGCACAAAGAGGCCCTGTTGACAGAGTACACCGTTCACAAAACTATCGACTTCCGGTCCAGGCCTTGGTTGACATGGACCTTAATGGGGACAATGATGTCCCAGAAAATGGACTGATTGCTAAAGGCTGTTACAGTATTCCATTGGGGACCGAAACAGAGTTCAATGACGGTCCCATCAAGAATCCACACCAACACCAAACCACAACAAAATCCACCTGTCATTGGTCCACCTGGAGCTAAAAACGATGCCAAACCCGACAGTCGCTCACCATGACTTTACACAAATCACCTCAAATTCAAACACCGAACATCAGAAATAAAAAGATTACCGCCGGCTCGTACAAAGACGTGCTACATTCTTCCTTCCGGTCTATTGACGGAGTTAAAAATCTCGGCCCCGATAAAGCAAAGCGACATCGCAGCAAATACACCATCCGCGGAGGAGCAAGCGCCAGCCAAAAAACCACCAAGGTTAAAAGCTGGCGAGATCAGCCGCTGCACTAAACATACAAACCCATCTAGGGGATCAAGATGACCCTATGCCTTAGGACCGGAAACATGCTTATGATGTTCTATCGGACGAACAAGCGATTTTGGTTGACAAACCACACTTTATTTCACGACCAAAACATCCAGCTTCAAGTAGTCCTGTCCGGATCACGACAAAACTATCCTCAAGAAGGATCACTATTGAGAGACAAACCACTGATCATTACAGATAGGAACATACGCGGATGAAAAGCGGAGGGGGGGAACATAGAAAGAAAAAAAACATCTTATACAGAAAAAAAAAACAAAAAAAAAACCATCCATATTCTGCTGCCTATCAGAAATAATGCTCGAAATACACCATCAATATCCGACAATTGACACTATACCCCAAAAAATCCAACCTACAGTGGGCCGCCCATCAGTTGGTGTGTGCGGGTGGCTGATGCATAAAAACAGTATCCTCCACAGACACATTCAGCTATAAAGCTCGGGACCTTAGCAATGCAGATGCTATAATGAGCTGCAACTCTTCACCGAAAAATAATACAGTCTGTTCTATATATTTTACCTTCCAAATAACTCCATTTAGTTGTGATGAACTGAGTAACAATACGTTACTCCCAACTACCAGTGCCATATATTATCATGGAATGACTTTAAACGGTCATAATAGCCTCTGGGCTCCCCGCAGGGCACTGACGATGTGTAAGAGGTAGACGTATCGAAAGATTTTATTAATAAAAAACAGCTTATGTCTTTATATAACCACCAATGCCCCAAACCCAACATATTGTACATCCCTGCCTCTGGCTCGCTTACCCAACATTGATCTAGTCAGTTGTGCGCATCCATCAATTCTGTCTGGATTATGATTGGATGGTTCAAACGGTGAGATCTCTGTGGGAGCGATCAACTTTCCAATTATACTTAAAAACATAGGGTCACCAAAAACTTGAGGAGCCTATTCCTCGTTGGAATCTACATAAAGGCGTCGACTGGGTTCAATTTAAAAAATTTGTTCATTGAGGAGCTCATTGAGGATATAAATTTTTGAACCTCGATGACCCCAATAAAATTTTCACAGAAGCGCTCACTTCTATCGCTCACAAAAACCATACCAAAATCCGTGACAAAATCCTACAAAGTTTCTACGTTCTATCAAATGATTCATTTATCAATAGATCTGGTAGGAAATTCCGCTCTTGAGGCGGTACTTGGCTTCGCCAACCGTTTCAAACTATAAATCAATTTTTAAAATTTGGAGAGCAAAAGCTCGGAAAGTTTATTTCAAATCCGACAAGAAAAGTACTTGGAAAGAGTACGTCTCAAAAATTAATTCCAATTACATCTTCGAAGAAGAGTTTGGGAAATGATTGATAAAATTCAAGTGGGGGAAAAGAAAAGCAACACCGATCCCTCCGGAGCCACCTTCATTAACAACAATAAAAATATTTTCTTCAATATCGAAATAGCTGACGCCTTTGCCAAAAATTTTGCTAAAAATTCATCCATCAAAAATCATTCCAAAAAATTTCAAAAAATTTAAAAAGGAAAAGTAAATAGAGACGTCTTAATTTATAATTCCTCCAATAGTGAAAAGTTACAATAGGCCTTTCGAGAATACCAGAATTGCTCGAGTCCCTGGAGAAATCAAAGGACTCGGCAGCTGGACCAGACGAAATTCCATATATGTTTTATAAAAAAAACAATTACCAGAACTCTTCACTAAAATGTCTTTTAAAACTATATTTAAATCAAGTTTACACTCTTCTGGCAAAATTCCTGAGTCTTGGAAGGAACTCTACTATTATAGACCCCTTCCAAACGCCCGGAAAGATGCTACTGATGCCAATAAACAGATCGTCCTATTTCATTTGACGAGTTGTATTTGTAAAACTCTAGAAACGTATGATAAATACCAGATTAGTTTGGTTCGCTGGGAAATCAAACAATATTGGTTCCTGGAATCAAAAACAATCCTTTGCAAAGCGGCTTTTAGAAACGCAGGGGAACGGTAGACCACTTAGTTAGACTATAAACATTTATGACGAGAAAGCATTTGCCAAGAAAGAAGCATCTTGTGGCCGTATTCTGTTGACCTTGAAAAGGCATACGGACACAACTTGGCAATTATGGAATCATGAACGATCTCCATGACCATCGGTATACGTTGTTAATTTGCCAAAGTTTATATCAAATTTTATATCTGACAGGCATTTCAAAGTTCGAAGTGGGAGTTTCAAACTTATTCAGAAAACAGAAACACAGGAGAATGGGCGTTGTCCCTCAGGGTGGTATCCTGTCGTCCGTCACACTTTTTGGACTAAAAAATTAACAGCATAACTAAATGTTCTTGGCAATCTACGGAGAAGGTCTATATTTGTGGGATGATTTCCTTGATCTGTTAACAGATCAAAAAACATGCACATCTAAGATAACTACAACACAACAGATGTTTAAGGCCAAATTACACAAATATGGAGCTGGACGAAAAAGGCTTTTAGAATTTTCAAGATCAAAAACTGTCTGTATGCACTTCTGTCAAAACGAAAACCACACAATGATCCTGACCTCACACTCAATGGAATTAAAATTTCAGTAGTAGTTGAACAAACTAAATTTCTGTGGACTAATATTTGATTCGAAACTGTCCTTTGTTCCACATATCAAACATCCTGAGAGGATAAGTGCTCGAAGGCGTTGAACATTCTACGTGTTCTGTCCCATTCTGGATTGGGGTGCAGACCGTGAAAATGCTTCTGACGTATCGACTCGGTCACTTATTTAGATCAACACTTGACTACGGGCTCTATTGTCTATTGGATCGGTCTTGCAGCTCCTATCTACATGATGCTGACCATATCCAGAATCAGGGACTGCGTCTGGCACTGTGGAGCTTTTTTCGAACAACTACCTGTGAAGAGTCTCCATGTGGATAGGCCTAATGAGTCCATCTCCTGACGATCGACGAAAGAAATTATCCTTACAGTATGCTGCCCCAACCTGAAACCCATACCCAAAAAAACCCGGCATTCGAATCCATTGTATTTAATCCACAACGACCAGGAGACATATTCAGACAAAATCAAAAGCTCATACCAACATTTGGCATCAGAATTTCAAATTTTTTGCAGGAACTTAATATAAACTTTCGACACCATTGACGGAGTACAACCGTATCGGATGTTCCACACCATGGCTCATTCATACACCCTGATATCAATTTATTCTCTACATGAAGGAGGGCACAAAGTCAAGTGCATTAACCGAAGAACACAAATCCTCCTTATCTGGGCGTTGCTTCTCAGGGCTTTCCGGATCATGTTAAGATCTACACTGGACGGATCAAAAGATGGTGATAATTGTTGCGGCAAGCATGCCTGTACATCTAAATCACCGTTCCTCTATCCGACTCCCAGATGTTGCCTCCAATTTTCTCTGCGGGCAAAGCATGTGCTATCGGTTCTGGCGCTTGAACCATCATCGAAGAACACCGCATTGAAAGGCAATCATCTGTTCAGACTCTCTTTTCGGTTCTTTCAGGCTTTGAAATCAAGGAAAGCCCCTGAAATACTACTAATCCAAAATCCTGTTAAATCCGAAACATTTCGAATTATCTTCTTAACATACTCTAAGATTAACTTATCTCTGGATTCCAGTCTTGTGGGTATACTAACGCGGGAATGAACAGGCTGATTGAAGAGGCAGCACAAGACTGACTCTTCGCCTAGTTACAAACAGATTTGAAATACCATACACCGGACATCAAACCTTCATATTCATGTTCAGCCATTCAAACACCATTGGCAAAACAAAGGTGGTTCTACCGAAACAAACAATTAAACTGTTTAAAATTCAACCTTCACTTAATCCTATAACTGGTCCTGTCGGAGAAGAGGACCGCCAGAGATGGGAAGTTGTTACTCTCTCGGCGTCCGAAACTGGATCACACATATTTGATCACCATTCACTATCTATTGAGAGGGGAGGATCCTACTACATGCATGCATGGTGATTCTCCTCTCACAAGTGGAGCATATTTGATTGCATTGTATTGATTTTTACAACACATTACGAGATTAATACTACGGAGGTCTCCGACATGTACACCTTTGTTTCATGCGTGGTGGAGTACATAATCGTGATTTTTAATTATCTCAAAGAGAGCGATCGGTATTTACAATGCAAAATATGAACGTTTTCTCATCATACATCGTATCAACTCAACATTTCATCGTTTCATCAACATTGTGCATGAGTTTTCCTCATGTGTTTTAGCCAATTTATTTTATCCCATGCAAAACTCTTTTATCAAATAAACGTTTACAATCTGTGTTTTTTAGTCCTTCTTGCTTTTTCTTACCCCTGAACTTTTTATACTGATTTTAATGCATGGACTTGTAGTTTGGCCCTAAATGACCTTAGTTGTCGCGATGGGCCGAAACTCAAAAAACAAAACAAAACTCCATCATCAAGATTTTGCAGGCAGCAATTTGAGTTGACCCAAATTCCAAAGGTCACCTGGACATAACCCCTAATGGGATTTGTAGTCAGATCCATCTTGCAAATCACCTAACAATAAATGAATTTAAAAAGTGATCTGTAATTAACCAATCAATCACTTTTTTTCAAACAATTTCGTCCCTACAATTAACTGTCAAAATTTTGCAAATGGATTAGTACAACTAATTTATAATTGGTCATTTTACAGAGGTCACTGGACATGAAAATCTAAAGTGACAAAAAAAAACATTGAATTTTCATGATATACAGCATCAATTATCTCAGCATCCTCTTATCAAATAACGTACATTTAATAAGGATATCTGTATTTTAATCAGATTGGTTCCAATATCAAACATTATATGCCCTCACCATTATTCAATAACTAGAAAAAATAATTGTCATGTAAAAGTTAAAATCTTTCAACCACTCTCTACTAATAAACTTCCTTTAATAATATTGTTTAATAAATCACTAGAATCAGGGTTAGTAGCCTTCTAGCTGGAAAAACAAGCAAATATATAAATGCAATATTTATAAAGGAAATGATTCAACAAATGATGTTATCAAACTATAGACCAATTATCAATAAACATTTGTTTTACCATTTAATAGATAACCTAAAAAATCATTTTTAAATATCTTTATCACAACAAACATTGTTGTCAAATCAATTTTACACCTAACAGATCTTGCATCAAACTATGAATCAATCTATTGTTTATTTCATAATGCTGCAATGTTTTAGTAATATGGATCAAGGCAAAGAGTTGAGAGTTTATTATTTTGTGAATATTATCATAGCATTTGACCGAGTTGGCATCAAGGTCTTTTATTCAAATTAAAGAAAATATGGTACTTAATGACAAATATGCTTAATTGGTTTCAAAATTATTCTTTCGGATAGAATCAAACATTAAGCAACAGAAGGTACGGAATTTCCCCAAGACTATTAATGCAGGGTAAACCATCTAGGATCTGTTCTTGTCCCTTTAAGTTAAAAATCTTTTCTTCTTTATGATATTAATGATATCACTGAAAAATATCTCTAAAGATATTAAGCTCATTTTGCAGATGTCACCTCTCCTCTATGTAAAATTATCGAGACAATGACCCTGCACAAGCGGAACAAGAATTAACATCTGAAATATCTAACATAAGCGAATGGTGAATGAATTGTCTTGCCTAAAATCATTTAACCCTACCAAAACCTAAATCTGTCATTTGTTTAAATTTTTCATAAAACGAAACGCAAATCACTGCTTAACACGTAATAAATTTTCAAAACGATATTAATTAACTGTCACTTCAATCTCAATACACATTTTGTCAATGCACTTACTGAAATGTTTTCATAAACATGGCAAATCTAACATATTCAAAATTATATACAATATCATACTTACTCAACTTAGAAATAATTGTAGTGATTTAAAGTCTGATTTATATCATGACCATCTAACTGATAGCCCATCATGCAGTTGTTTCTGACTCATCTGAGACAGTTTCTCATTATGTTTTGGAATGTCCCCTTTACATTAATATTCGCAATGAATTATTCCAAAACATCAACAGTGATACAATTATACACATAACCACATAAGTGTTGATACATTTTTATATGGATGCAATAGTTGTGATATTAATATAAATAAGCAAACGCTTAAAGATATTCATCAATTCGTTGGAAAGTCTAAACGATTTAATATTTATAAAATTTAAGTCTCTGTTTTGACCGTAGGATCCAATCTGAATATATAATCCTTGATTCCGATTGAACCCAGTTGAACAATAATTCTGTGTTTGTGTGTTAATAAACCAAATTTTAAACAATTAGTTTGTGATTCTTTAAACTTTACTCTTATATTTACCTATTAATAAATATCCAACTAACATATAATTAGTAAATACATAAAATTATTCACAAGTTTAGACATTATCAGGTAGGATGGTTATGGCCTGTGCATATAATAATGCACAAGGACATTTGGTCAAACCATCTAACTGTTTGTCAGTCTTATTAAAATCTCTTATTTCATATGTATTTATTTCTCAATCCTTAGTTTAAAAATTGCTATATCTGTATTAAGTTTATAATTTATGTGTTTGTAATGGTGTGCGTGTGAATGTATGTATTTATGTAATCTGTATATAACCTAATAGTTACCTTTTCTATGTTTTGTTGTTATATAATTATATTCATTTAAAATATTTTAACTTATTATCCACCCAAGGAAAGAATTTATATAGGCTTTGCCTGTTATTCGATCATATTGACTATAACATCAATGTCAATAAAATTTGTTGACATGAAATATTAAAACTTCTTTGGCAACATTTAACTTAAACAATACATAAATCAACAACTTGCAATAAATGTTGTGTAACCTCATTTACACACATTTATAAAAATACTAAACTACTGAATATGTCCTCAATAAAATAGCTCTGAATTCTCAACAAGTCAATTAAGAAAACATCACAATTCTAGTACAAATGGATTGTAATAAAGTATTGTCAAGATAATGTTGAGTATTCAATCTTCACTAAGACTCAGACATATATAAAACTTCTTTTTATATGAAACCTACGTCAGCAACAAACAACAATATATAAATGAAAAATGTTTATTTAACAAAATAACATTTTTACAGTATGCCATATGCTCCTGAATGGTACATGTCCGCCTAATTACCAATAACCATGTAATATATTTGTCCCTAATATAAACCTATAATAAAATACGGACCAGGCAAGAACTGAGTGTGACGTAGCACACAAGAAGTGCTACGTCACACAACTAATTCATTATGCATATAACAATTGTGACCTGTTTGTGCTGACTACAGTTTATATGAAACCTACGTCAGCAACAAACAACAATATATAAATGAAAAATGTTTATTTAAAGATGCTCCACCGCCGACAGAGCATAAATAATATTCATCATTTGAACAATTATTGGTGTTGAATCGTGTATGTATATGCCTAATTAACACAAAAATAATATGGAAATAATTTCTTTCGCCTTTGATGCATGCACAATCAGTACTTCATTCCATATAGGATATAGTGCCACAGAATTTTTTCGGGATGCAATTAATTATTTTTCATATTTCTAACTTGAAATGAAATAAGAAGCTCGAACTTTTTCAATGGTGGTAATGGTGTAAGTAATTTTTGTAACTAAAGAAAAATACTAAATCGTCTGCTCCTGTTTTTGATAGTGAAAAAATACCATTGTCAGTGGTGGAGCATCTTTAACAAAATAGCATTTTTACAGTATGCCATCCATAGCGAGTAAATTGGAGAAAATTATCTTGTACACATTTTCTACAATATTATACATTCACAGAAATCAGTATGCTGTCAAAGTAAAACAATTTTAAAACTGAAAATCACACATACTGAATGAATAATAACAACTCTAAATTTTTGTAATTGAGTGAAATAAAGTCTTTCGGTATCCGTTTCAACAATAAAATAATTATTTCAGTAATAATAATTCAGGAATGTTTCAGAACACTGTCCGTAAAAGAATTTGGTGTCTTACTATGCACATAATGTTCATAAAATACACTTTGTGTCTTCCATCAACCTAATTTAATGACAACATGGGGGTCATATCCCTTATCTATAGCAACAGTAGCACCAGTAGGTCTGAATGATTTAGCAGAGTACACATTTGTTGACAAACTTGCTTGGTTAATTGATTGTTCAAGAATATTAGCAACAGTCTGACTAGATATACCTTTATAAGGTGCGTTTAATGCAATAAACACTGCTGAGTCACACTTATTAGGGGGTCGATGCGACTTTGTACATTTTATATATGCATCCAAAGCCCCCACAGGGTCCAAACATGGGTCAGAACTTGGTGGCACAGTTATATTGAAGCCTGACCTATTTGTATCATTTTTTATACCACATAATGTTAATTGTTCCTCACTGAAAATAAATTTTTCTACAGCGAGCCTCTCCGAATCAAATTTTACTGCTTTCGGGGAAATGTCCGAGGGTCTTAACATGGCTACTAAAAGCTAGCAGCGTGATACTTTTTTGTCGTAATTGTTTCACAGTTAGTTCACTATTGTGGCCCCACAAGGTAAATAGCCTGTAGAATGGCTCTACTGGCATCACATTAGAATGAGTTGAAGGTTTATTAGTTCCTGATTTCACAAGAGCCTGTATAAGATTATCAATATCACGGTCATGAGTTACATTAACTTGTCCTAAAGCCTCAAAATAACAACTAATAGCAGCACACATACATTTAATCTTTGATCTAGGCTTATCCGATTTATCAGTAAGGTAACACAGAAAATATGATAATGCAACATTGTCTTTCGGGGGAAATTCAAAACCATTGTTTATACAGTACTCACGAAATTCATTAATAATGTATGTATTATAAAGTTTCAATGTTGATGGGGCCAAGCACAATGGTAGTTGAGTTATAGCTCGGTGAGACCACTCTAAGGTGGATAATCGTGTGCTCCAGACAGTCTCCAAGCATACAGTTTCCACTTTCTGTTGATGAGGGGTTCCGGACACACCCCTGTTGACTGACAAATGAGGTAACTCGGAGGTAACCGGAGAGGGGTTGTTATTGACATTGTTTGTAGTACTGGGAACCACGGTTGGGCGGGCCAGTATGGCGCTATTACCGTCCCTATGGCTTTTTGAGCCTTTAACACATCGAGAACTTGCGGTATCATTCGAAATGGCGCGTTTATGTAATTGTTTTGTTGCGCCCAGTCCGTTTGCACTAACGCGTCTATTCCAGATGAAAGCGGGTTGCGATATCGACTGTTGTATGGTTGGATTTGCGCGGTTTCCAGTGACGCAAATCTGTCTACGGTGTGCGGCCCCCACATTTGGTCGATCATTGAGAATATTGCCGGATGGAGGCGCCATTCGAATTTGTCCTGTAACAGAGATAGCTTGTCGGCTATGATATTTTGTTTCCCCTGTAGATGACGCGCCACAATTATTATTTTGTTTTCCATACACAAACTCCAGATTGCTGTCGTTACTTTGTTCATTTCGGGGCTCTGTCCCCCCATATGATTGAGATATGCTACCGTTGTTACATTGTCTGACAATATTTGAACAGTTTTTCCTTGTATAGTATCCCTGAATGAATGCAGGGCCAATAAAATGGTTATCGGTTCGCGATAGTTGGAATGCTTGTACGAAAGCCGGGTATTCCAGCGACCGGCCGCGTGCTGACCCTTGTACACTGCTCCCCATCCAGTTCCGGACGTGTCTGTTTCCAATTGACCGTCGACCTGAGACGGGAGAATCATAGACCTGAGACGGGAGAATCATAGTACCGTTCCAAGAATTTCCCCACGTCGATTTTGTCCGGAGAAGCCTGTAAACCGAATGTAATTTAAGTTTTCCAGGGAAAATAGCTTTACACATAGCAATACATTGTCCTGCTAACCTAGCTAAATGCCTCGCAGTTATGAGAGGTTTTAATAAAGCCCTTTGAATGTCTTTTTTGAGTTTTCTTACTTTTTGTGTAGGCACTCGAAGAGTAGGTTGATCATTCTCACCCACAGTGTCAATAGAAAACCCAAGAAATTCTTTACATGTGGATGGGGTCACGTCCGATTTTTCCCAGTTAATCGTGAATCCCAACATCTCTAATGTATCTATGACAATGTCTAAATGTTCACTGATTGTCTCTGATCGCGACATTAGTAAAATATCGTCCATATAAATCAAGATTCGAATGTTTTTTGACCGTAGAAATTGTACAACCGGGCGTAATGTCTTGCAGAAAAAATATGGGCTTAACGAATATCCGAATGGTAACACATTCCAAACAAAATATGTCCCATGCCATTGAAAACCAAGATATTTCCTGTACTCGGGATGTATTGACAAATGATGAAAACCGTCTTTCAAATCAAGCGTAGCTAAATGATCATCAGCCTGAATTAAATGTGGTAATAATGATAAATCTTCATAACGAAACTTTTTGTCCGTCACACTTTGTCTATTTACGTAACGGAGAGCGACAATCATTCGAAGTTTATTTTTCCTTTTGGCACACATCCAATGGGTACCACACAATGAGGCACAGAGTCACTCTTTGAAATTCTACCAGATTGTAATAATGTCTTGACTTCATTATTAGCTCACCTGGCCCGAAGGGCCGGTGATCTTATGTCATGGCGCGGCGTCCGTCGTCCGTCCGTCCGTCGTCCGTCCGTCAACATTTCCTTTAAATCGCTACTAGTCATAGAGTTCTGCATGGATTGTAACCAAATTTGGCCACAAGAATCCTTGGGGAAGGGGGAACAGAACTTGTATAAATTTTGGCTCTGACCCCCCGGGGGCAGGAGGGGCGGGGCCCAATAGGGGAAATAGAGGTAAATCCTTTAAATCGCTACTTGTCCTAGAGTTCTGCATGGAATCTAACCAAATTTGGCCACAAACATCCTTGGGGGAGGGGGAACAGAACTTGTATAAATTATGGCTCTGACCCCCTGGGGGCAGGAGGGGCGGGGCCCAATAGGGGAAATAGAGGTAAATCCTTTAAATCGCTACTAGTCATAGAGTTCTACATGAATTGTAACCAAATTTGGCCACAAACATCCGTTTTGGAAGCGGAACAGAACTTGTATAAATTTTGGCTCTGACCCCCCGGGGGCAGGAGGGGCGGGGCCCAATAGGGGAAATAGAGGTAAATCCTTTAAATCGCTACTTGTCCTAGAGTTCTGCATGGAATCTAACCAAATTTGGCCACAAACATCCTTGGGGGAGGGGGAACAGAACTTGTATAAATTATGGCTCTGACCCCCTGGGGGCAGGAGGGGCGGGGCCCAATAGGGGAAATAGAGGTAAATCCTTTAAATCGCTACTAGTCATAGAGTTCTACATGGATTGTAACCAAATTCGGCCACAAACATCCTTGGGGGAAGGAGAACAGAACTTTGGCTCTGACCCCCTGGGGGCAGGAGGGGTGGGGCCCAATAGGGGATTTAGAGGTTAATATTAAAATTCCTTCAGAAAAGAAACAATGAACCTGTATTCAGAACATTACTTGGCATTACAAACCAGGTGAGCGATACAGGCCCTCTGGGCCTCTTGTTGATAAACAATTCTTGTGTGACAGTTAGCTTATGATTAGGAAAATTGCTCACTGAGGGTTCTTCCCTGAATGGTAGTTTTATTCCGTTTTTCACCCAGTCTAATACAAAATTTGGGGCATCAATCAATATCAGTCCATTTTTGCCAAACACGAGACAATAAACTTGCCATTGTCTTTATATATTAGATACACGTTTACAGTACCTGTTTATTGATCATTGTTGTTGTCAGGATAACGCTGATGTCCAAAATCCCTGCCGACAAACTGTTGATAACTGTCACAGCCTCTGTTGTTGACATAGCGGCCATTGAAACGGGAAAACCCCGTGCCACGTGGTCGCGATCTATTTCCGTACGCGTTTTGTCGTGACGTCACAGCTGAGATTGCCGCAGCATGATGTAAATTCTGGATCGCGGTCTCACTAAATCCGGATGAATTTCGCTGAAACGCGCGAAATATCGGTTCGTTTCTCTGTCACACGCTTCTTGTACCACAATAAACGAATGTTGTTCTTGTAAATATCTGATCTGAGCTAACTGGACCTTGAATAAATTCAGTAATGTTTCGTCAGTCACGTGGCGTTCATCTCCAACTTGCCACAAAAGTTTCATCATTGTTTCGGCAAATTTCGCATATTTTTGCACCACGGCATATTGTTGTTGGTCTTCACGACGTATACCCTGTCGATTGTCCGATACTTTCAAGTCACCCGGTAACTTTATTGTGGATACTGTCTCCCTCACAGCATTGAATTCTGATGTTACATCATGCAGGTCGGCGCTGGCGAAAACCGCGGGAACCTTAGTTGTCGATGGACCGTAAAACTCAAACAAACAAACAAACAAAAACCGCGGGAACCTGGGCATGGACCTCGCCACGCGGTCGCCCCGATGGGTCAAGATAATGAAGATTACCACTCGCTTGGTTCGATCCACTTGTTTCTGGTGACTCCAAATTGTCCATACGTTCCTTCAAACTTTCACTGTCTATCTTTATGGTCTTTACAACCTCTAAAATTTCTTCAATTTGTCCTTTCAGGCCCTCTGCCATTTTTTCCAGCCGTGGCGGACGACGCACCAGGCAAGAACTGAGTGTGACGTAGCACACAAGAATTGCTACGTCACACAACTAATTAATTATGCATATAACCTTTTGACCTGTTTGTGCTGACTACAGTGGCAACATTGTTCTTGAACAATACATATATCAACAACTTGCCAAAAATGCTGTGTAACCTCATTTACACACATTTATAAAAATACCAATCTAGTAATTTATTCTGAATAAAACATAACAATTCTTGTCCTCGGCATCAAGCGTCCTCTAAAGCAATAGAGACAACTTCATTGCCTTTTGTGGTGACCCTCACATTGAATGGTAACATGTCGGAAAGGGTTTCCTCTAAAGAGTCCCTGTCCGATACCTTCTCCCCAGAAAGACCGCAAATAACAGTCTTGACATTTACGATCAAGTCTGCATAACCAGAGTCTGTGTTGAGGACAATCTCGATCTGCTCCTCATCCATGCAAACACCTTCCACCACCCAAGTGATGTCTCTCTCTGGAGTTTCCACTTCTTGTAAGATATTTAAAGTCTTAATAAAACTCAAGAGAGAACATAATTTACAGATTTAATTTGTTCATAAAAACAAACAATCATAACACATACTTACGACTTTCCTGCAACATTTTAACAACTATCATGATCAACTGATAAGTTGTAATTTTTACCAATGAAAAAAAAAGATAGAAAATCAAAAAATGAAATGGTCTTGGACTGCATTAAGACTTTAATAATATAACTATTTGAACAATGTCTTGAAATTCTAAAATCAATCTACCAATATTTCCTTTACCTATTATACATCAAATGAAATGATGGAAATGAATGAGGTATACTGCTAATTCAAGTATTGGCTATAATTTCCGCTCCTTCCACCAGGAGGTGTTTAAGCTGTACATGGATTTAATGTGTTACTTCATGTGATACCTATAAGATGAGCATTGTATTACATTTCACATGAACTTCTAACTCTTTAGTCCTTTACATGTGAATTGCAACATACTATATTGTGTCTCAAATGTTTCAGAAGCATACGCATGATTACAGTTACAAATAAATGTGTCATGAGTAAAGTTAGAGTAAAATATTGCAGATTGTTACAATTTTGAAGGGCCCTGTGCACTATATATAGTGATTATTGATTAAGGTAATGACTAATTATAAGTGGTATTGAAACTTACGGTAATTGCTGTATTCCGTGAAGAATTTAACTGGGGCTGGCCCTGCCATTCTCCAGTAATGCATTGAGTGATTCGCAGGAACTGGCCAACATAAATGGGCACAGTTGACATTTCTCTCCAGAGAGACACGTTGATCTCCTGGCCATCATTTGTTTGAACTTTAATGGTATGGATGTTGGTTTCCGTACCACCAACCTTGACATTTCTGATGCCATCATCCTGAAGAATATACAAAAATTCAGAATTATTGGAATGGCAGGATATGGGTGTGAATACAAATATTATTGAGTGATATGTGAAATTATTTCCTTAAATATCTTCAAATGGTGTTGCTCTCTATATGCTTACCATTATTTTCATATATTGACAGATATCAGACATTTATCACTGAAAAACATGATACAAACCTTTTGGTAAAAACTTTTATAGTACCTTCATATATACATTATTGTGGTAATATGTTGTGCGAAAAACTTAATTTCAAACATTGTATTATTTGTTAACCATATGAGTAGCTATATAGAATATAATTGTGAAGTAAAATGAATAAAAGTAAAGTGTTAGGATAAAGGTAAGTGCGAGGACCAAAAATGTTTTTTACCTTTACCACTCTTCCGACCAGGCTGACATTTGATTTCAGTGGCAGACTCCTTATTTCTGCCACAGTCTTCTGTGGTGATGGTGGTGTTATCAAGAATACTCCTTTCTGCTTAATGTCATCTGGCACATCTACTGGTCCACAAAACACCACTTTTGAGTTCTTTGTCAAAACAACTTTACCATTTCCTCTCCCCCACTTGAAGTGAAGTTGGCCGAGTGGCCAACTTTTATAACCTGGACTTTGATAGAGAAGTCAGAGTAGGGAGCACTCTTATTACCTCCCATGTTTTTTTAACTGGGAGATCGTCTTTGCCTGAGCCATTCTGAAATTGGAAAGATATAGACTTTTACTTATAAACATAGACCCAAATGCAACAGCATCTAGCAATATACTAAAAACAACCAATTACAGCATCTATCATAAAAATATGCATGTCATTTTTTTAACCTTGAATTGTGCAGCCACGAAAAACTAGGCATGAATCATTCTCAGAAAAGTTCCAAATTGCTGTCTTCTCTATAAATTGTCTTAATATGAAAAGGTTTCTGTTTGAGGTTTCAAAATGACTAGGAGGAAAGAAAGTTACGTTTAATGCATTTAGTGTTGAAAATGTCAATTTTGTTGATTTTGTTTTCTGAACTGATAGATCTGATAATAATGTTAGTATTCCTTTAGTAAACACATACTTCTAATTTTACACAAATTTACAGGTCATGTTTCCGTTATAGCAGCATGATTTCATATACTGATTAAAACTAATAGAACTATCATGTGTACATCAAATCCTTAAAAGCATCATAAAGTTTATCAGTTTAGTGAAAGTGTCTTGAATGACTGGGTGCCAGAATGTAAATTCAAGAAACTATTATTACATACAAATTGTTAAGTGTACTTTTAGCAAGTATTAATATGCAAAATATCTTAGAATATAGCATATGAGTTCTTTATAATCAAGCAAAAACTGTTCAGACTCATTGCTAAATTTCTAGCTATCAATTTATGACAATCATGACTGTTATATCAATATGGTAAATAAGCTACAATTGGTTTGTGATCAGAATAATACGACTCCAAAGTTGCACATGATATTTGTTGTAGAGATAAGCATTTGATGTATATGTGATCTAAACAACTGTCATAGTCGGTGGTTATGCTGTGCATTATCTGACTTATACCATGCTTTTCCAAGAAGGAGGTTACAGTCTTTGGCATCACAACCAAGTCAAAGTTGGTATCACCCATTACAATAACTAGACGTTTCATCAGTTGCTGACTGGAACACATTTCCCAAAAAGTTGGAGAAAGTTGTTGAATTTGCATTTGATGGTGGGCCATATATGGCAACAAACTTGATCATCTTTTGTGAATGAGGAAAGGTTATGGTAACTGCTTCAACTCCAAAGACAATACATGGTTTAATTTCATGGAATTGTATCTTTGAGTAAATAACTATTCCTTAGTATGGACGGTGTTCATGTGCATGTTTGTGATCTGCACGGTACATATTGAAACCTGGCAGCATAAATTTCTGATCATCATCAGAGCTTTGAAGACGACTCTCAGCAATAACAATGATATCTGCTGAAAGGAAGTAAATCTTTGAAATGCAAATGCAGTGATCTTGCATTATGATAAACAATCTTCAAATCTGTATTGATATCTGACAAAATCGGGATGCATGACTGAAGTGCTGCACACATACGCAATATGTTCATCTCATTAACAACATCTGCTGAAATTTCAATTTTTTTTTCATTCAGGTTGAGAATGTGGACATCATTTAGTTTGCGAACACGACTTAGACCAACATAATGCATATGCTCTTGTTTTCTTGAGCCAAAATGCAAAACAGCTGTTTCCATTGTTGATCCCTGGAATTTATGTATAGTTTTTCCTGATGCAAGTCTCATCGGAAATTGCCTTCTTGTAACGACACATGCTTGATTTCTCCCTATTGGAAATTTTCTGGTAATTTCTAACACTGGTGTCCAAGATGCATCGACTTCTTCATTGTGCTGAACTCCAGGTGCAACAACTTGGGAATTTGTAAGCGTGTCAATACTTTCTTCAGCCACTTCCATATCAGCTGTCCCAGCTGTCTCAAACCTTTGTTTGTTCATTTCCAAAGTTTTCACATGGAAAGCATAGCTTGATTCATAGCTTATGAATTTTCCTAGCAAGTCTTTTATTTCATCTCGCCATGGTAAATACAGCATGAGCTGTTCTCGGAAATAGTTTTCCGGGTCATGTATTTTGCTGAATCGTACACAGCGTATAATTTTCCTGTTTTTCCTTTTTTAAGGATTGCACCATCTCTTAGGTGATATTCACTCTCAAATTCTGAATATTGCAGTTGGTTTTCAAAACTATTGTCAATATCCTCACTAACTTCTTCATTACAATCTATTTCATTTTCAGGCAAATCTTCACACACCACTTGTTGATATCTTGGTTGTTTTTGGGGGAACATTGTATCAAACGTAGACACAAAGTCGGACAGGCAACAATGCTGCATGCCTTTGGTCTTCACTTATACCGTTTTAATTGATTGTCAGACTCTATATCTGTAGAATTCTTTGGGAGGTTTTCCAACAGTTTCATAGGCTTTAGAAGAAAAGTTCTGTTTTCTGGTTCTGAAGTGTTAATGTATTCTACTTGACATCCGAAGAGGCATTTGGAGAACCAAACAAGCTGCTTCTTGTGCACACTTCAACATGAGTGAGAAATTCATTGCCTATATGGCGTACTTGTTGTTTCAAGTCAAAGTTTCCTCTACGGACATCTTCATAGAGTAAGTTTGACATTCCTCTTTGCCCTTTAGATATATATGAAACAATATATGAAGCACATGCATATGCATCAAGTATAAACTGTACATCAATATTTGCTTCCCGTGATTCAAGTAACAACTGGTTGTAAGAGTTGATTCTTACTTCTGAAGGATTTATTTTCAAAAAGATTTTTGGTGATTTCAATGATGATCTAATAGCACTTAAGTACATCTCCTCACTCATTTTCAGTTTTTCAAGAAAATCTGCAAAAGTTATGTCTTCTCCCATAGTCATGTCATTCAGCACCTGGCAAATATTTATATAATCTGCAGCAGCATTTGGTTGCAATTCATATTCTTCACTATCGAAAGGTTTAAGAATTCTTGTTCTGGACATTGGTAATGAAGGGAAACCAAACCTGCATATGTTTTTGCCCCCTTTTCTGCATGTGCGTGCATGTCTGTGTGTCTCGTAATTAATCAAATCAGGTCTACTGCTTTCTTTTGAACAAGTTGTATGTTGGTCAATGAATGTGCAAACTTCCTCAATTTCATATTGTTCATATTTTGGAGCATTTTCAATCCATACAAGCATGTGGATATGAGGAGACCCTCTCTGTTGAAATTCAACCCTATAGAAGAAGTCATTGATTTTCCCTAAAGGATTATGAGCTACTTTCAAAACTTTAGCAAAAAACACTTGCACTCTGTGGTTGAAATATCTTGCATATGTAATTGGATCTGATTTCATCAGCTCTGATTTTTCCATCCAAGTCAATGAATTGATTTCCCCATCGGTGAAAGATTTTTGCTTCATCAGTTCCCCTAGGACTCTCAATAGACTGACCCATTTTGTTTCAGCTGCTGAAAATGAGCAGAACCAAGTTGGAATTCCTAACTGACGAATCATAGCAAATATATCTTTCTTTGCATGTTCCCAATAAGCAGGTGATCCTCTTACTGTACGCAAAACCCTATAACCCCCATTTTGTCGCACAATGTCATCAGATGTTTTTGAACTCAAAACGTCTCTTGCAGTGACAGATTTGTTTTCTGTTTTGCATTTTCTCATTGCTAGACCAACCTTATCCTGAATCTGTTTTATTTGCAGCTTTTTCATTTTGAAGAACAGATTTGGAATAGAGGAAGCTGCCCTTCTATCAAAACACCTTAACTCCCATTTGCAAATTGTACTGTAATGTACAGGAGTTTTTCGATCTTTGTTGTCTGAACGCCTTTGACCACAATATATTGTCGGAAAGGAAAGGTAGTCTGAATCTTTGTCTTGAAATAACCCCAGGGGACTTTGCCCTTCGCCTGGTGCAACACACAGAGTTTTGTCCATTCCTCTAACATTTACTGGATGCAAAACTGTATCAGTATTTCCCAAAATTCTATCCTCAATTTGTCGAACTTCAGTCCAGCCATCAAAATCTGAATCAAAATCTGAAGTAATATCAACTGTAGATTTGTATGTTCCCTCACAATTGTTCAAGGCATTCACATTTGAAATCTTTGACTGGTCAGTGTTTGTCCCACTTGTTCCACTAGATTGGATTTTTAAGACAACACAGGTAACTTTGTATAATGCACTATTTGGACATTTGATAACTCTGTTTCATCTTCATGACTTTCTACAGAAACTGTTACGTCATTAAACTTGTTAGGAGATTGGGTGTGTAGATTTTCAACATAATCAGGTTGAACATCATTACAAACAGATGTTGGTGCTGAAGCTTCAAGTTCTCAAATTTTGCTAAAAATTCATCCATCAAAAATCATTCCAAAAAATTTCAAAAATTTAAAAAGGAAAAGGAAAAGAGACGTCTTAATTTTAAATCCTCCAATAGTGAAATTACAATAGGCCTTTCGAGATACCAGAATTGCTCGAGTCCCTTGAGAAATCAAAGGACTCGGCAGCTGGACCAGACGAAATTCCATATATGTTTTTAAAACAATTACCAGACTCTTCACTAAAATGTCTTTTAACTATATTTAATCAAGTTTACTCTTCTGGCAAAATTCCCGAGTCTTGGAAGGAATCTACTATTATACCCCTTCCGAAGCCCGGGAAAGATGCTACTGATGCCAATAACTATCGTCCTATTTCATTGACGAGTTGTATTTGTAAAACTCTAGAACGTATGATAAATACCAGATTAGTTTGGTTCCTGGAATCAAACAATATTTTAAGTCCTTTGCAAAGCGGCTTTAGAAACCGCAGGGGAACGGTAGACCACTTAGTTAGACTAGAAACATTTATACGAGAAGCATTTGCCAAGAAAGAACATCTTGTGGCCGTATTCTTTGACCTTGAAAAGGCATACGACACAACTTGGCAATATGGAATCATGAACGATCTCCATGATATCGGTATACGTGGCAATTTGCCAAAGTTTATATCAAATTTTATATCTGACAGGCATTTCAAAGTTCGAACGGGTTCAACTTATTCAGAAATAGAAACACAGGAGATGGGCGTCCCTCAGGGTGGTATCTTGTCCGTCACACTTTTTGGACTAAAAATTAACAGCATAACCAAATGTCTTGGCCAATCTACGGAAGGGTCTCTATTTGTGGATGATTTCTTGATCTGTTACAGATCAAAAAACATGCACACTATAGAACGGCAACTACAACAATGTTTAGGCAAATTACAAAATTGGGCTGACGAAAATGGCTTTAGATTTTCAAGATCAAAAACTGTCTGTATGCACTTCTGTCAAAAACGAAAACCACACAATGATCCTGACCTCACACTCAATGGAATTAAAATTCCAGTAGTTGAACAAACTAAATTTCTTGGACTAATATTTGATTCGAAACTGTCCTTTGTTCCACATATCAAACATCTGAAGGATAAGTGCTCGAAGGCGCTGAACATTCTACGAGTTCTTTCCCATTCTGATTGGGGTGCAGACCGTGAAATGCTTCTACGTATCTATCGGGCACTTATTAGATCAAAACTTGACTACGGCTCTATTGTCTATGGATCGGCTCGCAGCTCCTATCTACAGATGCTTGACCCTATACAGAATCAGGGACTGCGTCTCGCACTTGGTGCTTTTCGAACAACACCTGTGAAGAGTCTACATGTGGAAGCTAATGAGCCATCTCTAGACGATCGACGAAAGAAATTATCCTTACAGTATGCTGCTCAACTGAAATCCAACCCCAAAAATCCTTTTAACCTTGTATTCAATCCACAACATCAAGAAATATTTACACAAAATCAAAAGCTCATACCAACATTTGGCATCAGAATTTCAAAATTTTTGCTGGAACGTAATATAACTTTCGACACCATTGACGAGTACACCGTATCGGGTGTACCACCAAGGCTCATTCAAACACCTGATATCAATTTATCTCTACATGAGAGGGCAAAATCCAGTGCATTACCCGAAGAACACAAATCCTCCTTTCGGGAGTGCATTAGGGCTTTCCCTGACCATGTTCAGATCTACACTGACGGATCAAAAGATGGTGATAATGTTGCGGCAGCATGCTGTACATCTAATCACTGCTCCTCTATCCGACTCCCGGATTTAAAACTCAAATTACTTATCTCTGGATTCCAGGTCATGTGGGTATAACGGGGAATGAACAGGCTGATAAAGCAGCTAAGACTGCTCTTCGCCTAGCACTAACAGATTTTAAAACTACCATACACCGACATCAAACCTTCAATTCAGTCAGCCATCAAACACCATTGGCAACAAAGGTGGTCTACCGAAACAAACAATAAACTGTTTAAAAATCAACCTACACTTAATCCTAAACTGTCAAGTCGGAGAGACCGCAGAGAGAAAGTTGTTCTCTCTCGGCTCCGCACTGGACACACATATTTTTACACATTCCTATCTATTGAGAGGGGAGGATCCTCCTACATGCCAATTATGTGATTCTCCTCTCACAGTGGAGCATATTTTATTGCATTGTATTGATTTTAAACACATACGAGATAAATACTACGATGTCTCCGACATGTACACTTTGTTTCATGCCGTGAGACATAATCGTATTTTTAATTATCTCAAAGAGATCGGTATTTTAAGCAAAATATGAACGTTTTCTCATCATACATCGTATCAGCTCAACATTTCATCGTTTCATCAACATTGTGCATGAGTTTTCTCATGTGTTTTAGCCAAATTTATTTTATCCCATGCAAACCTTTTTTTTATCAAATTAACGTTTACAACCTGTGTTTTAGTCCTTACTTGCTTTTTCTTACCCTGACCTTTTATCCTGATATTAATGCATGACTTGTAGTTTGGCCCTAAATGACCTTAGATGTCGATGGGCCGTAAAACTCAAACAAACAAACAAACATTCAAGTTCTCCTAAGTTTGGAATTGGACTATGAATCCTATTACAGCTAGTAGAAGTATGATTGGTTCCTTCTGCAGCATCGCTTTTATCAAACCATTCATTCTCCCCTACAAGTTTCCAGCTATCATTTAATTCTATTCCTTCTGATTGAAATACTGTGCTATTTGAAAGAAGCCTTTTTAAAGGTTCAATACATTTGTTTGGTCTATGCTCTCATGCATAACAGCGTGTTTGTTCTGCCACAATTTTCCAGATGCGTTTGGTCGATTAGACAGAAAGTCAACGAAGCTTGACAGGTTAATTTTGCCTTTATTCCATCAAGACATCGTAAAAGCTGTGAAGTAAACAAACGTATTCTTACAATTTGTTACAAACCAATATCGTAAACACTGAGTATATTATGACAAAGACGGTAATTCCAGCAATGATAAACAAAGAAATAATACTAGAAATTTGAGTATTATGAACATATTAACTGTAGATATGCAGTAAATTATTATAATGATATACAATGTAGTACACTATTATGTTGTCACGAAGTTTTATGTAAACCACGTGGTCGGAGAAGTTATACCACGAGGCGTCGAACGATTGTCTACACATCAGAAATTATTACATTAAACTGAAATGATAGTTCTACAGATAGATATATTTCTCTTTATAAGTGTTTATATTACACAATACCAATAAAAACTTACATAGGTGATACTTCTAAGGTAGCTAATTTTGATTGTTTTGTTTACACACACATTTCTTCTTCGTATATGGCGGCCATACTGTAATGGCATGGAGAGAGCGCCACCTGTCGATTCAAGGGGAGTAACTCTTACTCAAATCTCTGACTTGCTCTATACCGCACGCTATATGTACCATTCTAACTGTGATAACAGTACAGTGTTTATAGTTCAGTTTTCTTTTCAACTTTATTTGAATGGATTCTGAATCCGTTAAAGTTCACAACATTCACAACATTTCCGCGTAGACTTCTTTGACCACCTCTTGGTTTTTCAGTCAATTGTATGAAAGGTATTCTCGGACTTATCAGCCTTTCCTCTATTTCTGTTATGTGTAATTCTGGAGGTTTTTCTTGGAAGCCCATACCATTAATGATAGCACACGGAGGTACTCAACCTTGTCTTATGTAATAAATGCAAGATTCACACAGCCATTCAATGTCTTTTTCACTTTTAATATCAAGAGAACAGGACTTTGCAAAAGGGGTCTGGGCAATTTTGCTGTTGCTTACATTGACAACCGAATTACTGAACCAGGTCTGAGTACAACATGTGCAAATATAAACAGGTCCATCAGAAACCGCTTTCTTAAATACTTCAATATGTTCCTGCTGACTTTCACCAAGGACATGTTTTGTCTCTGTTTTGTTTTCCACATACACATGTTTACTTGCTGCAGACACGCTTGACCTGTTAGTAGCACATAACTTTTTGGCAGGAGAAAGACCATTTGCTAAAGCTTCTTCAGATTTCAGATCACAATTTCTTTTCACTGAATAAGGTTTGCCTTCAATAACTGAACTTCCTCCCTTCTTTTCAGATTTTTTATAGACAATGAACCTTTTTGTTGTAGACAGGCTAGAACTTGGACCTGTATTGTTTTTCTTGGGTTTTTTCCTTACAGTGCTACTGTCATGATAGAAGTTAACATCACTTAACTGCATGTCACTAGTATGTAATTGTGATTTGGAAGAATGAGCATGTAGCACAGATTCATACTCTTTGTCAAGGACTAGAACATCAGCCACTGGTTTTCTCTTTAAAAAACCTATGTTTACAGCATGTAACTCAAACTGTACATTTGATAATGCAGAACAAGACAGAGATAAACAAAGCAGTCTTAAAAACTCGGAAAGCACTGAAAATGCAGGTAAAATTGATAACACACATACTCCATCTGCTTGACACAATGCATTACTGCCTCTACTGTGGGAGTCAAAGACATAAAACACTCCGTTTTCTGATGCAATTGCAATAGCAGAAGAATGGAAAACAATGATAAGTTGTTTTGATTTCGTTAGAGCGATATTTAACGCATTTTCTAATGAGTAACCAACCTCTGATTTAAAACCTGGAACCATTGCACCAGCAAATGTCTTTAAGCACATTGTAACCAATTTTTTTCTCCTGTAAAAGAACATGTCGTGGCATGTCTGACACCAACAACAGCCTCTCATTACAGCTTATCTTTTGATACAAAATATTTCCAATGTGGAGTATGACATGCAAATCTGTCTTTTCATATTTCTGCAATTGTTTGAATATTGAATGGACATGGAACATCAAACAATTAGCCATGCAATGTTTTCCACGGCTTTGTTGTGAAAATATTTTACTACCTTGGCAATAATCTGCTCTTGTTACAGAAGAAGGGAGTCTAGTAGAAGAGGAATAGTCCATGTTAAACCATTAGAAATTAGGACAGTGTTACAAGACACTTAAAAAATTAACACATTGCCTTTTCTAAATGACAGCCTTATTTTTTCCCCTCATTTTTTTAAATCATTAAAAATGTGTAAACATTTTTAACTAAACATATATTTATACACATTATATGTTCTGTCAGTGGTATTCAAATCAACTGTTGTCTATTTTCTATTGTTGCCCTAACATTGCCCATGAATGAGTGAAAAGAGCTTTCATCAAATGCATAGAATTTTCATGATCAAATTTTTAATGTTAATTTCTATGTTGTATGAAAGCACACATACATCTCATTGTGATATGCAGCTAATTGATTACATGTGCTATTCTACAACTGAACTGTATCTCTTCAAACATTCCAATCTCGGATGTGTTCAGATGTTTCCGTCATACTGGCTACATGGTTTGATAATAAGAAATGAATAATTTTGACTTCATTTTGTATTTGCCCTTTGAACTGCATGTACATCAACATTTTTTTCATTATGCACCTTTAGATCCATTACTTTACCTTTAGATGTCGATTTATACAAACAGGAATATACCATTGAATGAAAAAATTAGCATCTGACAATTACTGTATATTACATATTACTTTAGCATCTGAAAGTGCATAATAGTACAAGTTTTAATAGTGTATAACACTCTAGCTTCTGATTGAATAATTTTTTTTTTAATTTTTTATTTTCAAAAGGCATTTCATCAATACTATACATATATATACAATGTGAAGTAACATATATAAGTATCAAACAAGACTTCATTGATCTGCACACATTCATAAATAAGATTTGGAGAGATATTAATGTAAAGTACTGAGTTTTATGACTGGGAGACAGAGGAAAAGCAAGAAAGTAGTGGAGTGAGCGGTAGGGGGACTGTGATCGGAGAAAGAGAGAGAGAGCAGGAGGGGGTTGGGGGATAAGGGGTTTGATAGTGTGCATCTTAAAACTATTTGTAAATAATAAGCGTCACATCAATAATTTTTCAAAACAAAAATATTTAAGTGATGGGAAAGTTAATAACATGAATAAAAAGTTGATGTTGGTATATGAACAAAAAAACGTCAAGGTTAAGCCAGGTTTACTATTTTCATCCACTTTTTCCATTCAAAATTTAATTTCTCTATATAAGCTTGATCTTTTCCGTATGCGATATGTTTCTGTACAGCATGGAGATCTTTGATGCAGTTTACCAATCTCATTACATTCAAAGAATTTTGAAAACATCTAGTTCTATAAAAAAAAAATATACTGTTTAATCACAAGGATAATTTCATTATCAATCCTGTTGTATATACCATTTTGTCTAAAAAGTCCAAAAAGCATTGTTTCTTTATTGATAGAGAATGGTAAGTAAAGGATATCCAGTAGACACTCAAAATCAGTTAAAAAAAGCTTGTACTTCGGTACATTCCCAAAAAATATGAGTAATTGTCTCCCTTTCTACAGAGCAGAACACACAGTGAGGATTATTAGAGAGACCTACTTTACAAAGATAAGAACTTGTTGTTAAGATGTGGTGTGAAATTCTGTATTGTAGCCACTGCAATTTAGTATTATGAGTAATTCGAAATGGAGTATTATAAATCTTTTTCCATGTCTCCTGGTCATAATCAAATAATTCACCCCATTTACTCTGGCCAGTAATATTCGTTTCATTTTGAATAAGAATTTTATAGAAATCTTGAGATCCACGAGTCCTTTTCAGAATTATTTCCAAATGTAATGGTGTTGATGGAAAAATAACTTGTGTATTACTATTATGAAAAAGGTGTATATTAAGGTAGTTTTTAAAGTTCAAGATTAATCCATGATATTCGAGAAAATTACAAATTATACAATGAATTTCACAAAATTCGTTAAAAGAGAAGAATGATTCAATAGTGTTATCTTTAATCAAATCCTGTATAATATACATTGTTCCTTTATTAAAAAGTCTTTGATAAAAAATAGTTTTGTTCCCTAATTTTATATTTTCATTATACCATATAGGTGATTTTAACACATTGAATTTATACTTATTAGATTTAAACAATTTACTTCTTAAATTATACCAAGCTTTCAGAACATCAGTCCAAAAGACATTTTTTTATCCTTTTCATGATTAAGTTTTAATAATCACTGCCACAATTGGCTAATAGATTAAAATTAACTTTAGTTTTCAGATTAGTACACCACTTACATTCTGTGCTATAGATTCTCCTTATCCAACTTATTTTAAGTGCATCAATATATGCCCGTAGGTTAATCATTTTCAAGCCACCCTCTAGATATCCTCTTGTAATAATTTCCCTCTTGATTTTATCGCAGTTGCTATTCCACAAAAAAATTAAAAAGAACTGAGTTCAATTGTTTAATAAACTTTTCGTCAGGATTGGGTAAAGAGATAAAAAGATGATTCAATTGTGAAATAAGGAGTGATTTAATTAGTGTGATTTTACCAAGAGGTGTGAGACTTCTTTTACCCCATCCCTTAATTAAACTCTTAATTTTAACTAGCTTTTTATCATAATTCAGTTTCGGAATTTTGTGCAGGTCTACATGAAAATCAATGCCAAGAAGTGTAAAGGTATTGACGCCCCATTTTAAGTGTAAGTCAGGAAGAAGTGTATCTGCGCTATATTTTTTACTTCCTATCCAGATTACCTAAGTTTTACCCATATTAACTTTCAGTCCTGAAATTTTTGCATACAGGTTTAGCTCGTTAACTGCGGATTTCAAAGATCTCTCTGATCCATCAAGTATCAATGACGTATCATCAGCATATTGTAAATTTAATATATGACAATTATCTATGTTTATACCTACAATTTTTTATCATTTCTTATACGAATTGCTAAAATTTCAGCACAAATAATAAAGAGATATGGTGCAATTGGGTCACCTTGGCGACAGCCCCACCTTAACTTAAAAAAGGAAGAAAGGTTTCCCCCTTGATTAACTGCTGAAGATGCATTACTATGAAAGATTCTTATCCATTTTCTAATATCTATTCCAAAATTAAAATATTTTAATGACTCATCAATAAATTCCCATGAAACAGAGTCAAAAGCTTTTTCAAAATCTATAGTTAGTAACATTCCTGGTATATCATTTACCTCAGCATAATTCATGATATCATATATAAGTCTAGTATTTTCCCCTAAATAACGTCCTGATATGAAACCGGTTTGATCAGAATTAATAATTTTACTCAAAAACTTCTTTAATTCTATTAGCTATTGACCCAGAAGCAATTTTATATACAGTATTTAAGAGTGAGATTGGTCGCCAGTTTTGAATGAATATCTTGATTTATTTGCTTTTGGAATACAAGTAATGATGCCTTGACACTGAGTAACTGATAATTGTCCATGTAAAAAACCATAATTAATTGATCTAACAACAAAAATACCTAACTGTTTCCAAATACATTTAAAAAATTCAGGTGTATAACCATCAGAGCCTGGACTCCTGCCATTTTTTATTTTTTTTTCAGTGTAGCTGAAGCTTCCTTAAAGGTTAGAAATCCTTCAAGACTTGAAGATTCTATATTATCTAATTTTTGTACATCAAAATCTTTTAAAAACTCATTTAAATTCACCTTTTTCTATATTCTCGTCCTCAGAGTATAAATGTTTGTAAAAATTTTCAATTTCACTCAAAATTTCGACTTGATTTGTTATAATTTCACCATTGTTTGTTTGAAGTTTGGGAATTATTTATGATATAAAGTTTCTGTTTTCTAGATTAAGAAAGTAATTTGTTGGTTTTTCTCCCTCTTCAATCCATAATGCTTTTGCCCTTATCATGCTTCCTTTATTTTTTTCAATCTTATCTCCTGCAGTTCATTCTTCTTATGAATGTATTCTTCACAATCTACCATATTGTTATCTTCCAATGATTGAATTTCAATTTTAAGATTATTTTCTCTCAGATTATTTTGCTTTTTTATGCGATGAATAGGAAATGGATCTGCCCCTGATTTCCATTAATAGTGTTTCCAAAAATAGTTGATCATTTATCATAAATTGCAAATCTTCATTAAGAATGTTAGAAATATTATTAATATTATATACGGGTAGACAATATTGAGATTTGATCGAATGAATTGTTTCATTTACTATATTCAAAAAATCTTGATCATGTAACAAAGAGTTATTAAACTTCCAAAGTCCTTTTCCTTTTTTGAAATCATTAAATTTTAATAAGATTTTTGGAAATGAATGGTCAGATCTATAACCAGATTCAATTGAAGTTTCTAGTACACTTGACAGTAAATTTTGTGACACAAGAAAAAAATCTAATCTTGATTGCTTTAAAGGATTGTGCTTCCGCCAGGTGTATCGTCTTACCTCTAAATGTTGTTGTCGAAACACATCAGTCAGATTTAGGTTTTCTATTAACTCAAGGACCTTTTCACGAGCTTTTGGGTTGTTAATGTTTTTATAACTTTTATCATAATCTAGTTTTGGGTCAAGAACAAGGTTAAAGTCTCCACAAATGACAAACTTATCGTTAACAAACTCATTAATAGTTTCTTCAATCAGATTGAAAAATGCTGGAGCATCAGAATTTGGACCATAAATTGTTATCAATGTAATTTTCTCACCTTCAATTTCTAAGTCTAAAGCTAAGAAGTTGCCTGTATTATCTTTCTTCTGTTTGAGAACTTTGAAATCAAAATTATTATTAATTAAGATAGCGGTGCCTCTCGAGTTAGTTTTAAAAGAGTTAAAAAAAAACATTTGTAACCCCATTCATTACAAATAAAGTCCTCATTTTCCGCAGTAAAATGGGTATCCTGTAAACAGTATATACTATATTTTTTTCCTTCAGGTATGTAAAAAAGTCTGCGCTTAAATTTATCCGATAAACCATGACAGTTACACGTTAATATGCTAATACCTTCCATTACCTTTTTGTTTCTAAGATACCACGCAGTATTCTAATAAAACAACATATTCGTAAACTTTTTGAAATGCTTCCCATAACGTATGGTCGATCGTAATAGTACACACTATCAAAAGAATAGGAAAGAAGAAAGTGAAAATGGGGAGAAAGAAGGAGTAAAATCATAATGAATGGTCAGTAGAGACCATTGCCTCCCAGGCAAGTCATCACCGCTTGTAAAATCTCCAAAACGAAAATGGAAAACACCACAACACTATCAATCACACGCTTGAACTAGCTGACATATAAACGGATTCACGTAAAGCTTCTATATGATACAGACGTTATACTAAAAAACGAAAAGACTTCGGTATCCCTATCCGGCCATTAATAATAATGATAAAAACAGAGTACATAATGCTATTGTACCGCCATATAAAAATAATCGTGTTCTGTCATTTTCATAGCAATTTGTTTCATAACATAAAATACAATTAACTCGATTCGATATTATAGATTAATGACCTGAGACAATAAATTCAAGTGGAAGAAAAACATAATTATATATACATATGCATAACACATTATTCTAAGCTTATGTATATGCATAAATGTAATAATGTTCTGATAATTCTTACATTGACTGGTTACATTTACACATCGGATCATGTTGATGCAATTGTAACGAAGCTGCGGTGCGCTTCGTTGCTATATTTTCCGGAAATTATATTAACCGGGACTTTGGCGGGAATTTGCTGGGCACGAGATCTCGGGACTGCGCCGAGGCTTTCAGGTTTTCTACCGGGCCTTGAGAGGTGAGGGTTGTGTTTTTGAGTCCTATGTAATTTTTATATATTTGTAAAATACAATTAACCCTAATTTGCTGTTATCGTATAGTATGGAAATGCATCAACATTACTGTGTGTGTATTTTTCGCTGTCAGTCGATATTTTTGCTATATTTTATAGGTTGAAATACTTGTGGAATTGTGCAATGTCGGACTTGGCATGTCTCGCTTTTAGACGGGTTTCGATAGTATTTAAAAGTCTTCACTCTTGTGTTGAGAGCCGTTGGTAGGCTGGAAAAGAGTGGGGGCCTCCTGGGTTGAGTTTCGGGGTTAACCGTTAAGGAGATATTTTGAGAATCTTCGCTAGAGAACGGTGTTTGTGAAATTGGAGGTTAAACTATCGATAATCGGCCCGGTGTGTAGCGCCACGTGCTCGGTCTTTCATTGATGGGTAGGAGTTAATTCTGGTAGCGAAAACGTGAGAATATTAGCAGCAAAATTGTCCATTTCACAGTACTTCCCACTGAGCCACGCGGGTATTTTCTTGTTGTCACCTTTACACATGTTAAATATTAATAAACTGTTAAATGAATTTGATGTCGTCCATTGTCCATACCCACTAGTACCTTTGAATATTGTAGCGAGACATAGAAATCTGCAAGCTAACGCGGCAGTCGAACCCAGAGCAAAACAAATTAATTGTATCATTCTTACTCTACGCTAATGACTGCGGTCGTAGCGAAACAAGTCGTTACACAATACTAGTATTAATCTTTTCTTTTTTTTTATTCATTAACTAAATTTATGCATGCAATATTCAACTTATATTTGAAAAAAAACAACATTAGTTTCATACACGTAGTGCCGGCTACAAGTTTTGTTATTTATTAAATCTTTGCACCAATTTTCTGCTTTAGATTATTTCATACACCTGTATACATATGTACATACAATATAACCACATGTTTACATACTAAATATATACATGGACCATAAGCATAATCAAAGTTTTGTACATATTATATTGATAGTGACTTATATTTAGTAAGCCTTCGCAGCTAAATAGAAGACGAAAAAGTTCTTTGAATGAATTTACAGTTCGTGTATCGTCAAGTACATGTATACTCACGTAAGATGAGTGTTTGAGTCCTTTATTACTCACACTAATTCTCGTTGCCCGAACGCGAAACCCGAAAGTTCCCGTCCGTTAGAACCGTGTTCATCGAGATCCTGCGTATAGTCTCTTTTCCTTTAAGTTTCGCGAAAAGTTTACCATCTACAGACCAAGTATTTTCCACACAGTCTAGGTCGTATTCTGATTGAATACTTATGCTTTTAATATTGTGTATTACATTTAAGCTTCTAATTGAATAAATATTTTTGACCTCTGTAAAATGTTATAGTTCAGCATCTTATTTGATCAATATAGTTCAGCATCTTATTTGATCAATATAGTTCAGCCTCAATATATGATGTCAAAGTTCCGTTTCTAAATGTGTAATACAATTAAGCTTCTAATTTGATCAACATAGGTTAGCCTTTTGTAATGTTATAATTTAGTTTATAAAAGTGTATTACTAGTTAGCTTATGATTTGATCAATATAGATTAGCCTTTGTATAATGTTATTGTTCAGCTTCTAATAGTTTATATATAGTTTAGCTTCTATAGAATGTTATAGTTCAGCTTCTATAATTGTGTATTACAAGTCAGTTTCTGATTTGATCAATATACAGTTTAGCTTCTATAGAATGTTATAGTTCAGCTTCTATAATTGTGTATTACAAGTCAGTTTCTGATTTGATCAATGTACAGTTTAGCTTCTATAGAATGTTATAGTTCAGCTTCTAATAGTTTATATATAGTTTAGCTTCTATAGAATGTTATACTTCAGCTTCTATAATTGTGTATTACAAGTCAGTTTCTGATTTGATCAATATACAGTTTAGCTTCTATAGAATGTTATAATTCAGCTTCTATAATTGTGTATTACAAGTCAGTTTCTGATTTGATCAATGTACAGTTTAGCTTCTATAGAATGTTATAGTTCAGCTTCTTATAGTTTATATATAGTTTAGCTTCTATAGAATGTTATAGTTCAGCTTCTAATTGTGTTTATATAGTTTAGCTTCTATAGAATGTTATAATTCAGCTTCTATAATTGTGTATTACAAGTCAGTTTCTGATTTGATCAATATACAGCTTAGCTTCTATAGAATGTTATAGTTCAGCTTCTAATAGTTTATATATAGTTTAGCTTCTATAGAATGTTATAGTTCAGCTTCTATAATTGTGTATTACAAGTCAGTTTCTGATTTGATCAATGTACAGTTTAGCTTCTATAGAATGTTATAGTTCAGCTTCTATAATTGTGTATTACAAGTCAGTTTCTGATTTGATCAATGTACAGTTTAGCTTCTATAGAATGTTATAGTTCAGCTTCTATAATTGTGTATTACAAGTCAGTTTCTGATTTGATCAATGTACAGTTTAGCTTCTATAGAATGTTATAGTTCAGCTTCTTATAGTTTATATATAGTTTAGCTTCTATAGAATGTTATATAGTTCAGTTCGCTTCTATAATTGTGTATTACAAGTCAGTTTCTGATTTGATCAATATATAGTTTAGCTTCTATAGAATGTTATAGTTCAGCTTCTATAATTGTGTATTACAAGTCAGTTTCTGATTTGATTAATATATATTTTAGCTTCTATACAATGTTATATTTCATCTTCTAATTGTGTTTATATAGTTTAGCTTCTATAGATTGATATAGTTCAGCTTCTGAGTGTATATTACAAGTTAGCTTCTGATTTGATCAATATATGACACGAGACTTACAATATTGTTTGGCATCTGAGTGTTCATTCATTGACATTCAGCAATGATGCCTGACTTGGTATTAACATTTTTGGAAATTTATGTTAGCAGTGATATATCTTTTTGAAAGTCCTTGACACTTCATTGCAATAATTAAGGCTGTTCTCAAATTGTATTTGATGGTCTCAAAGTGTTCTCACAATGTTCTCAAATGGTATACTCATAATGTTCTTAAATGGTACTCAATATTCCAAATCGTACTCACAATGTTCTCATATGGTACACAATGTACTTTTATAATGCTTACATTACAGCTGACTATAATGCTCTCAAATATTTTCAAATATTGTTCTCATGGTCTACTTTTCATCAAAATAACTGTTCTTTTATAAAGGTATATATAAGACCAAACAAATCTATGGAATTGAATATGAAAGTGTATCATAAAAAAAGTTCTATACTTTTTTTTTAAATTAATATTGTAAATTTATGGTGTGATTTTAGTACATATACCACGAAACACTCACCTAGTTTAAATTTAACAAAAATATTGCCAACATCTTTTCATCAAGAGCAGAAAATATGAGTATGTCATAATGCTAACAGGTTTATTTTTATTCTGAACTTTCCTTGTTTAACAATTAACATATATACATACCTCACAAGGTAATGTCAAAACTAACTGCTTGCACTGTAAAGAATCAATCTGAAAAAAAAGAAAGGAAAGCGATGAAAATGAGACAATAAGAAATAATTGCTTCAAAGAAAATAACGTTCTTGTTTCTAAAGCAGACATAAATAGAGTCGGGTAATGTATCAGGTTTAGTGAATTTGGAGGCAATCAGTAACAGGGAAGTTTCCATAGGAAACTGTTGCACATGGGCTTTGGCCCTGAGAAAATTCCCTAATTAGGTCTTTTACAATAGCCTGTTACCTCAAGCGAAACACATAACCTTATGTACCAAATAAGCAAAATAAAATACTGCATAGTAACCTACCTGATAAATATTATGCAGGAACGCTCGTTCTAAGTGGATGAAGTAGTTTGATTGTCGTTAATTCAGAGGAAGCCTGAAAGTAAAATGTAACAACAGTCCATAAGTGGAAGCTTGTGAACACAGTGATAATGTAACTACATGTATATATAGTCAAGGACAAATTGCTATTCAACAACCTATTTAAGACAATGATCATTTCTTTAATTTACTGTTAATGTACATAGCAACTGCATCATTGTTAGGGCCATATATGTTTTATAAATACATGTATGTGGTCTGACCTCTACCACATCTAACTACACATCTGCATACAAATTGAATCAGGGCAGAATAGACGGTGGAAGTGGAATGAGATAAAGTAATTATGGAGAGAGACACCAGCAAAGCTACATATTGTCAACTGAAATATATACAGACCACAATATTTGCTTAGACAAGAAGGCCTAGTGAATTGACTAAGTCCTTCATTGTTATATATGTATCACATCCATAGTTACAAAAGGATATTTACCGGTAACAAAGGTCAGTTAGTGTATAGGGTCAAGTGACTGTAAATTAAATGTAATTTGTAAATATATGTAACTCTGAAATTAAAATAGAATTTACTATAGTTTTATAATAAATAAATACCTGTATATATATTTATTACTTTAAGGTATAATCTATATAATCTTATAGCTGGTACATTTATGTGTCACTATGTATTGTCAGGTATTGTTCTTTTTATTTCAGGTTATCAGTCTCCGTTTTTGCGTATAATAAAACTATCAACTGTTTAAAGTTGTCAGTGTAGTTTCTATACCAAGAGAACAATCCACATATATTCACTCTCGTGACACTTATTTCTTCTTATGATATCACCAGACCTTCTTGACAAAGAAGATTACCTGGAGTGTCAGTTTATTAATGTATAACCAAAGGAGTTTGACGTTCTGTCAATAATATATAGTATGCATATATCAAAAATACCCCTATATACTATATTGGGGTACTCTTCATATATTTATACTATACTATATATATATTGACAGAACGTCAAACTCCTGTGGTATAACGATTTCCACATCAATACATCTGATAAAACTTTAATGCAATTAATTAAACAAATTACTGTATTCATATATTCATTGCAAAGTTTTCAATGTCTCTTCAAAGAAAAACAAGAGATCCGAGAGGGATCTTGGCGCCCACCAAAGAATGATTTAAGTCTGACAATGGAAAGAGGGATCTTTTCTCTGCTTTTCAAACTTTTACTACATATTCAGGGTTCGACATTAACGGTTGCCCGATAGCCCGGGGCAAGTAGAACACTGGTCCGGGCAATTGAACTCTGACTTCTATTTGCCCGATCGGGCAACCTAGATTTTCACTCGAATGCACCCGAAAATTTGCAATCGAACGCACCCAAAAAATGGCGGCCTTGACAGGTGAGACGTCTGGCCGAGAACACAGGTAAACTAACCGAGATACGGACGCAAAACGCCAACCAGACATGACAACTGGATCATGAATGGCAAGTACCAATTAATTAACACCTCAGGCCCAATATCGCTGGTCCTGTTAGTAGATATTTTTGGCACATGGCCCTATTTCACCTTGGTATGGTTAGCGTGTTGTGTACTGCGGTGAGCAGCGGCGCTAGTGTTGAGGTTTCATCTGCTATTTGATCGGTCAATTATTGGTTGTAAATTAAATTTTTGTTTGAATCCATACTAAGTGTTTATTATATTTCATTTTTCAAACCTCTTTGACAACATACAGAATGTATTTGCCGTAATTTCTGCGTTGATCTTGGCTACCTTTGTGATGTATTTTTAAAGACAGATTAATTACTTTTCGATTTAAAAACGATTTTATTACAACAACATGCAGTATATAAATTATATATTAAAAATAAATGATAAATTCAGTATGTTTTCCTTCTGAAAATTGACCTAATGAATCTTTTGAGTCTATACCTGTATTATTTTTTTTAATGGACTGACAATGAGAACTTAATTAGATTGATAAGATTGGCTAAAATGATATTACAAGGAAATATTTTGTAAATTTAAGTAGGAGCACACCACCTAAATAAGCAACATGTTAGATACAAATGTGCCACTGGTTTAAGATTTAAATGACATACAGTAATTTTAAATAAATTAGTTTTTATGAAATTATTTAATTTGAAATAATTAGATGATATGTAATTTTAAAGGTTGCCATAATTTAAAACATAAATTCCCAATTGAATGATATAATTGAATTAAATCATACATGAATGCGTTATTGCAAGATTTCGCATATATTTTGGGACTCACTGATTTTATCTGGGACTCACCATTTTCAAAAGTGGTGAGTCCAGGACTGACAAGAAAAAAATGCTACATAAATTGCTGAAAACTTACTAACCTTGTAACATGTAATATCATGCAGAATAAATATTTCATCAATCCTTGCTGATACATCGCTGTGTTATTTTATTTAAATCCAATATACAGACTTGGAAAATAACGTCCCGTCGAAATGCTTTCTTTGTAGTAGTCTACTTTACGACAACAGGCGTGTTTCCTGCTCAAATAAGGTCATGGCAAGTTGACCTGTAGTCAGGGCAAGTAAAAGTCACTTGCCCTATAGGGCTAGTAAAATTAAAAGTTAATGTTGAACCCTGATGTTACTACATATGAAATTTGAGAAAGATCCTTTCAGTACTTTTTGAGATTTGTTTGTTTGATCATGTAAGGACGACCTCCCATGTATGCGGTGTGTTGCGTGTACACGAATGTTTTGCGAGGTGTGTGTTTTGGGAGACTGCGGTATATTCATGTTGTGTCTTCTTGTATAGTGGAACTATTGCCCTTTTTATAGTGCTATATCACTGAAGCATGCCACCGAAGACACCAGGCAACACACCCCACCCGGTCACATTATAATGACAACGGGCGAACCAGTCGTCCCACTCCCTATGTGCTGAGCACTTTTTGAGATGTATAACAGTAACAACTTCAATTATCAAAATCCAAGCTGCATGCTTCCTGTCGGCCATGTTGCTCACCGATCCTTTCAAAAATGCAATATGCACAACTAGACCCCAAGGGGAACCTGCACATGAAATTTGAGACAGATCCCTTCATTACTTTCTGAGAAATAGTGGTAACAAACTTCAATTATCAAAATCCAAGATGGCGTCCTGTCGGCCATCTTGTTCACTGATAGGTACCAAAATGCAGTAAGCACAAAAAGGGCCCTAGGGGTACCTACATGCGAAATTTGAGACAGATCCCTTCAGTACTTTCTGAGAAATAGCGGTAACAAACTTCAATTGTCAAAATCCAAGATGGCGTCCTGTCGGCCATTTTGTTCACCGATCGGTACCATAATGTAGTATGCATTATACCTAACAGTAAGTTGCATTTATTTCGGTGTTGTTACCTCTTTTCAGCCATTTGTATTGAAATTATATTTTCACATGTTTTTCAAAATTATTACAGCATTTAAGGTTTAATTAAGAAGAAAAAACAAACCCAGCAGTAGGAAATGACACAAGATATGGCTTCACATACCCACATGCACAACTAGACTTTATGTACCATCCTACACCCTATGGAGTTTGTCTCTCAAGTTTCTTGATAATCAGCCTATTCATTTTTGAGAAAAGTGTCGGAGACTATTCCGGCAGAAGAAAGTGGAAGGACTAATAATAATAACCCAAGCAAAAACAATATGTCCATCCACTTTGTCAGTGTGATGTTATAATCAATGACGTTGGACTCGTACCTGTTTTTAATAAACACTCTGAGCAGCTGTATGTGTAGACATGTGGAAAATGTTGCAAGAATATGCCACTTTTTATTTATTTGATACTGTAATTTTATTATCTATTTAATACAACAGAAATCAAAGACAAAAAGTAACAATTTATAAATATTATGAATGGTATATATACATGTATATTTATTTTGAGTATTTTGTGAATCACTGAGAACTTTGTAGCCTAGGCAAAAATGTATTTATCCAAAAAATAAACCTTAACCTCCTCCTTATATCGCCCGAGTAGAATAACAATGACCGATGGCATAGCTCAAAGTCATTATTTAAAATTCTACAAGTGCAACATACATTCCTGAGGAGTTTTTAGGTCAGAAGCGTCACTGATTATTACTCTGCTAACTGCCATGACAGTATTGACTGGACATCAGGAACAATTTTTTAAAACAACATTTTTGTTGCAAAAATTGCTAATTACTACTCAAACTGCTAACAGTGTATCTTTAAATATTATTATTATAACTGGGATAGTTTGACGTGGACAAGGATTTGAAAATGTACTGTCTAGTGTCTACAGTATACACATTATTATAATTTGTCAAAATTGTGCAAGTCAAATTTCCAATCGACGAGGTAAGTCTTTAGAAATGGTATACGTCAAGCCGTGTTTTTTTCATTTTGTGTTTTTTGTTTGTTTTGAAATATAAGATATAATAGGCTTAACCTTAAATAAACACTGAACAAGTTTAACAAATAATGTACTTTTTTTCATGACAACTGAAAAAAACTAAATTAAGAAGTAAATCATCATTTTAGAAAAAAATTCTGAATTTATTTCTCATCTTTTGTTATTTACTATAATTTTTTACTAACATTTCCTTAAATCGCTACTTGTCCCTAGAGTTTCTGTATGGATTGTAACCAAAATTAGCCAAACATCGTTGGGGAAGGGGAACAGAACTTGTATAAATTTTGGCTCTGATCTCCCAGGGGCAAGAGGGCCGGGGCCAATAGGGGAAATATAGGTAAATCCTTTAAATCGCTACTATTCATAGAGTTCTAAATGGAATGTAACCAAATTTTAGCCACAAACATCCTCGGGGGAAGGGGAACAGGAACTTGTATAAATTTTGGCTCTGGTCCCGCAGGGGGCAGGAGGGGCGGGGCCCAATAGGGGAAATAGAGGTAAATCCCTTTAAATCGCTACTAGTCATTGAGTTCTACATGGATTGTAACCAAATTTGGCCACAAACATCCTTGGGGAAAGGGGAACAGTGAAGAACTTGTATAAATTTTGGCTCTGACCCCCCCCCCCCCCCCCCCCCCCCAGGGGCAGGAGTGGCGGGGCCCCAATAGGGGAAATAGAGGTAAATCCTTTAAATCGCTACTTGTCCTAGAGTTCTGAATGGAATGTAACCAAATAATTTGGACACAAACATCTTTGGGGAAAGGGAACAGAAACTTGTGTACAAATTTTGGCTCTGGTCCCACGGGGGCAGGAGGGGCGGGGGCCCAAAGGGGAAATAGAGGTAAATCCTTTAAATCGCTACTAACCATAGAGTTCAGCTACATGGATTGTAACCAAATTTGGCCACATACTCTTTTGGGGGAGGAGGAACATAACTTGTATAAATTTTTGGCTCTGACCCCCCGGGGGCCGGAGGGGCGTGGTGTCAATAGGGGAAATAGAGGTAAATCCTTTAAAATCGCTACTTGTCCTAGAGTTCTGTATGGATTGTAACCAAAAATAGTCCACAAACATCGTTGGGGGAAGGGGAACAGAACTTGTATAAATTTTGGCTCTGATCCCCCAGGGGCAAGAGGGGCAAGAGTGTTCTGCATGGAATTGTAACCAATTTGGGCCAGAAATATCCTTGGGAGAATAAAGAACTGAGTTTGTATAAATTTTTTTGCTCTGGTCCCGGGGGGCAGGAGGGGCGGGCCCAATAGGGAAATTGAGGTAAATCCATTTAAATCGCTACTTGTCATAGAGTTCTGCATGGAATGTAACCAAATTTGGCCACAACTTCTATAAATGTTGGCTCTGACCCCCCCGGGGGCAGGAGGGGTGTGCCCAAAAGGGGATTTAGAGGTTAATATTAAATTCCTTCAGAAAAGACACAATGAACCTGTATTTCATAACATAAACTTGGCATTACAGAACCAGATGAGCGATACAGGCCCTCTGGGCCTCTTGTTTACTAAACAATTCGAACCAAAATGCCTGTCCACTACTAACTCGCATAACGGAACGCTACCCAAAAATGGAACATTTTTAAAACTAGCTACTGTTGTAGCGGAAAAGATATCACCTAAGTCAGTAAGAAAGGTGATATCTTTTCCGCTACAACAGTAGCTATTTTAAAACATAATTTTCTGTTTACAGTCTAAACTAACAATAACTGTCCTGAACAAAAATTAAAATGCTGACTAAAAAACTGTGACAATTTTAATATGTCATTTTCTTTCCAGTTGCCTATTATCTTTATTTAAAAATGAAAATAATGAAATTTTAAAAAACAACTCCGGTAAACAACGTCGTGCCCCAAGAAAGACGTGACTTGTAAATTAAGAAAAACCAATTGTTGATAAACTAAAAAATGTGACTTGAATAAACTAAAAAAATGTTTGAACTTTCTTAAAATGAATTCAAACAGTTTTAATCATGCCTTGATATTTATTAATCAAACTTTATTTGGGAGGTGTTCCATTTTGGGTTCTAAAACCTGCTGAAACATAGGGCTGGACCGGGCATGCTTTCAAGCTCTGTATTTATAAAAATATGCACTGCTGACAAGTAAACAAATCATGAAATTTAAAATAAAGGCATCTATTTGTGGAATATTAAGAAAAAAATCATGATTCAAGCACAAGTAAGAATTTTTTTACAATTTTCTTCTAAAAGTGTTCCAATTTGGGTAGCGTCACGTTACATAAGTCGGTATTATACTATTAACTGTTCGGACAAGCGACCAGTTCTCGCCATATCGCACTTGTATCTGTACGATTTCCACGCCAATTTAGTCATTAAGCCTTCTTCCGATAGAAGACCCTCCTGATTTCAACAAGAAATTGTCTCAAAATTCGTCTGTGATCATACAATTACATATGCGATGGCGAGAATATTTCTCGGCGAAAACTGGTCGCCTGCCAGTAGCCCGTATCGGTCGATAGTGGTCTGTACACACACATACCGGGACCTAACAGGCTTTATCCCAATCTTTATTACTTTCACTCCAGGATTCAGGTGTTAATTGACACCTTCATTATTCCCAATCTTTATTATCCATTTAATGCAATACTTGCAGACATACAGCCACATACCCTGCAGGTAGGGCGTTAGAATTGTACCTGCTGCCCCTATTGCATGATCGTAAAAGGCGACTAAATTTAGGATCTTATCTTTTCTTTTCTTCCTAACTGACTTATCTTTCCTAATGCCTTCCTTGGCACTGCCTCACTTTTGGCCTTTCGCATTGAGCGTTCGCCCCTGTGAGGAAGGCTCTGGGTTCTGTCCCCTGGCCGAGACACACCAAAGTCTATAAAAGTGGTAGTTTCTGCTCCTGCTTAGCGCTCAGCAAACGGGGAATGGGACGACTGGTTCGCCCGTTGTCAGTATAATGTGACCGGGTTGGGTGTGTTGCATAGTGTCTTCGGCGGCATGCTTCAGTGATATAGCACTATAAAAAGGGCAATAGTTCCACTATACAAGAAGACATAACATGAATTTACCGCAGTCTCCCAAAACACGCACCTCGCACAACATACACGCAACACACCGCATACATGGGAGGCCGTCCTTACATGACCATTGCTGTTAATAGGACGTTAATTTATCAAACAAACACACATACGACGTTAATTTATCAAACAAACACACATACGACAGACACAACAATATCCCGGGCAAAGTTCAATCAACCCAAACGGAAAGGGCATGCCTTTCATGACTCATTGATTCTAATATGTAAACAATACAGATCTGAACTAAAAAAATAATAGAGTAAATAATATTCATGATAAATATTTCCATTAGTATTGATTCCAAAGTAGGGTTTAACTCTTTTCTTCATTTAAAAAAAAGATTTGAGAATCGCATTTAGAGGTGTCATGGCGGATGATGCGAATGCTGACTTAGTTGTGATAACAGCTAAATTTCAAATTGCATGAAGTTGAGATATAATTGCATAGAAATGGTTACTTACATTTGATTTTGCCGATGGCGATATATGAAGCAGATTGTCTTGTCAGGTAGCAAGGTGAAGGATGCGAGCAGCAATGGCGATAATGAAAACATCCGGTTGCATCACGGGTATTTTGAGTAAACGGAAATTTACGGAAAATATAGAAATTATTCAAAAGTTCTAAATCCAATAAAAATAGTACCAAAAGTTCTGTAAGTAATTTTAAATGCTAAAATTTTTTATGTAAACTAGGTTTAGCTTATATTGTACAATTAGGAATAAATATTTAGACAGGAAGTATAGTACTATTTCACGCTAGGTGGTGTCGTAGTCGAAAAGGCATTTCCGGTTACGCAGGCAATGACAATACGCTGTAAGGCTTTGCCTTAAGCGTAAAAACTCTTTTACTGTTTTCTACTGGTTATGTGCATTGTACATTGTTTACTGTTGAAGGTGACGGACAACCGGGTGGGGTGTGTTGCTTGGTGTCTTCGGCGACATGCTCCAGTGATATAGCACTATAAAAAGGGCAAAAGTTCCACTATACAAGAGGACACTACATGAATATACCGCAGTCTCCCGAAACACGCACCTCGCACAACATACACACAACACACCACATACATGGGAGGCCGTCCTTACATGACCATAGCTGTTAATAGGACGTTAATTAATCAAACAAACAAACAAACAACACTTTAATCGATGAGATGGCGTCATTTGACAAGGTATTTCGTTTGTTTAATCTACTGTTGCGTTGACTAAATTATTTTGAATTACCACAAAAACTACAGAAATACAGTTTTGCAACAAAATATACCAGGCAATTGTGATAACGTACAATGAAACATAACTATATGTCATATGAACCTTAAAGATGCTCCACCGCTGACAAATGGTATTTCTTCACTATCAAAAACTGTAGCAGACGATTTGGTATTTTTCTTCTGTTACAAAAGTTACTTATTTTACACCATTACCATCATTTAAAATTTGAGATTCTAATTTTACTTCAAGTTAAAAATACTAAAAATAATTAATTGCATCCCGAAAAAATTCCGTGGCACTATATCTTACATGTAATGAAGTACTGATTGCGCATGCACCAAAGGCAAAATAAATTATTTTACATTAGTTTTTGTGTTAATTAGACATATGTACACGCGATTAAACACAAATTATTGTTCAAATGAGGAACATCATTTATGCTCTGTCGGCGGTGGAGCATTTTTAAATAATTTATGGAATGATTATGAAAGAAAATCACATATTGTTTCTCGCACAAACTGCTTATTAATTTCAATAACCATGGTTTGCATTGTTTGCAGTTGATGAGAAAGAAAAGAGAGCGACAGGCGGTGAGTTATCATTTATTTGTTTTGTAATGCTTGTAATGTCTATTGTTTATAAAATGCTATTATGAAAAATATTCTACATATAGTAAATGAGACATTTTGATAATTTGAACATTTTGATAATTTGAAAATAATGTCATATGTTTTACAATATCAACAAATTTTCTTTCATGAAAATATGACAGTTGAAGATGATGTCATGTTTTACAAATATGAAAATGGACTATTTTACTTTGGTTTCTGCAGATGGCAGAGTATAGAGATATACCTAAGCGGGGAAGAAACAAATCAAATTTGTGTCGTTTTCCCAGCTCACGGGGGATGGCATTTGAATATAAAAGTTCGTTGTACTCATGTTGCAAACATATTATAGGAACTTGACAGGGAATAAAAACAAGAGACCCATGGGCCTTAACGGTCATCTGACTTTTAGCACAACACAAATGTAGTCGTTTAAGATTTTAGCATATTTGACCTCTGTGACCTTGAATGAAGATCAAGATCATTCATTTGAACAAACTTGGTAGCCCTTCATCCCAGCATGTCACAGGCCCAATATAAGGTATCTAGGCCTCCTAGTTATTCTCAAGAAGTCGTTCAAAGATTTTAACCTTTTTGACCCCTGTGACCTTGAATGAAGGTCAAGGTCATTCATTTTATCACAATTGGTAGCCCTTCATCCAAGCATGATGCAAGCTTAATATCAGTATCATGAGCCTTTTGGTTCATTAGAAGAAGTTGTTCACCAACTCTGGTGTCCCACAGGGCTCTATACTTGGCCTTTACTATTTTTGATATATGTTGATGACATTAATGTAGGGATTCTTTCGGACATCAATTTATTTGCAGACGGACACTTCTCTCTCTTCAGAAATTAATAACCCACACTGTATTAATAAGTTAAATAATGATCTTTCTACTCTCTCAAATTGGGCAAAGCGTTGGTTAGTAACTTTTAATGCAACGAAAACAGAACTTGTCATATTCACCAAAAAGCGCACTCTAAATAACCCTGATCTTCAGCTCAATAATATTACTATCAATCACGTCAACACACACAAACATCTTGGCATATCATTATCTGGAAACCTAAGCTGGCATGTGCATATATCTGATATTGTAGCAAAGGCTAATAAAATATTAAACATTACAGTCATTATCGTACATAATACCACGTGTCGGTCTTGAAAAGCTATATAAAATCTATGGCAAGATCTATCCTGGAATATGGTTGTATTCTATTTGATAACTGCAATCAGCATGAATCCGACCTTATTGAAAATGTCCAGCGACGGGCTGCTCTAATCTGTACAGGGGGGTATAAGGTAACAAAATATACAAAACTTTTAACTGAGCTTGGCTGGGAGCTACTAAGTGATAGAAGGAAGTATTTTAGACTTAAAATATTATTTAAAATTAAACATGATCTCGCTCCTCCATATTTGAAATCGCTCTGTCCACTCCTTTCACATCGGACTCCAAACTACAATTTCAGAAATTCTAATACACTACTTCCAGTTCCTTCCAAAAAAACATTCTATCACCAATCTTTCTTTCCAAAAACTATTAGAGACTGGAACAATCTTCCCGAACACATAAGGAACAAACCCACTCTTAACTCCTTTTCACAAGCACTATCAAAACGTTCGACTACAAAATCAAATCCACTAAATACGTAAGGGCATGGAAAAGGTAAAATCAATCAATGTAGAGTAAGAATGGGCCTTAGTGCCCTAAACAAACATAGATTTTCTTACAAATTGACACCAAATAAATATTGTGATTTATGTGTAGACTCTCCTGAGGATGAAAAACACTTCTTTTTATTATGTCCTAGATTTATAATCCCACGTACAAAACTAATTCAAAATACTTGTAAAGAGCTGGCTCCAAATGTCAATCCTGACCTTATCATCAATCTCATACCTGATATCTTTGTCAAAATTTTATTATATGGCTCTGAAGATAATACCGATTCATCAAACAAAATTATTTTTGATTCCGTTTTCGAATACATTTTTTTGTACATCATCGACTCCAAAAGATTCTAAATAATTATTTCTTTACACTTCATTTCCACTCCCATCTGCATCTGCATTGCTCTCTCCCCCTCCTTCGCCTGTCTCTCTCCAAGTCTCACTCTCTTCTCTCTCGATTTTTTTTTCTCCCTCTTCCCTTTCTCATTTTTTTTGTCATGGAAATGTTTGTGTGAGTGAGAATTGTATGCGTTATTCTAATGTATTGTCATGTATATATTGTATTGTCATATGAGTATCCTGGGCCTTTTGGTTCTTGAGAAGAAGTCGTTTAAAGAATTCAGCGTTTTTGACCCCTGTGACCTTGAATGAAAATCTAGGTCATTCATTTGAACAATCTTGATAGCCCTTCATCCTAGCATGTCACAGGCCCAATATCAGGTATCTAGGCCTCTTAGTTATTCACAAGAAATTGTTTAAAGGATTTTTAGCCTATTTGACCCTGTGACCTTGAATGAAGGTCAATGTCATTTATCTTAACAAACTTGGTAGCTCTTCATCCTAGCATGCTGCAGGCCCAATATGAATATCCTTGGCCTTTCTGTTCTTGAGAAGAAGTCGTTTAAAAATTATAGCCTATTTGACCCCTGTGTCCTTAAATGAAAATCAAGGTCATTCATTTGAACAAACTTGGTAGCCCTTCATCCCAGCATACTACATGCCTATCAGTACCCTGGGTCTACTGGTTCTTGAGAAGAAGTTGTTTAAAGATTTTAGCCTTTTTGACCCCTGTGACCTTAAATGAAGATCAAGGTCATTCATTTGAACAAACTTGATAGCCCTTCATCCAAGCATGTTACGGGCCCAATATCAGGTCTCTAGGCCTCTTAGTTGATCACAAGAAGTTGTTTTAAGGATGATTAGCCAATTTGACCCATGTAACCTTGAATGGAGGTCAAGGTCATTTATTTGAATAAATTTGGTAGCCCTTCGTCCCAGCATGCTACAGGCCAAATATCAGTAACCTGGGCCTTCTGGGTCTTGAGAAGAAGTCGTTTAAAGATTTTAGCCTTTTTGACCCCTGTGACCTTGAATGAAGGTCAAGGTCAATCATTTGAACAAACTTGGTAGCCCTTTGTCCCAGCATGCTACAGGCCAAATATCAGTACCCTGGGCCTTTCGGTTATTGAGAAGAAGTCGTTTGAATGAAAAGTTTACACACGGCGCACGACGACGGACGGTGCATGATGACATCCCTTCGGGTCAGATGACCTAATGATCGTTATAATCGTGATTTAAAAGCTAATTTTGTAATTTTTTACAGAGTATTTACTCGTGGCATTGTTGCAAAATTGAGGCTCATGTGTTGCCACCCAAATTTCGGCTGAAATGTAGAAAGCCAGATACTTGTAATGATGACGGCTGTCAACACAGCTATCCGTTGACATCAGAATAAGCATTGAGAAGTAGGATAGCAAGTCTACCAGAGACTGTGTACATCGTGGAAGAGGTACAGTAAATGTTGTTATTGTTAACGTATATACCGCAGTCTCCCAAAACACGCACCTCGCGCAACACACTGCATAAATGGGAGGCCGTCCTTACATGACCATAGCTGTTAATAGGACGTTAATTAATCAAACAAACGTAGAGTTAAATAAAATACCAACTGATCATTGATACCAGAGTAGTATTTCACAAAGATGAAATAAAAAAGGTCCAATCATATTGTAACAGATTTGCGATTGCACATATATTCCTTAAATATAATTTGTTGAACACATGTTTATTAGTGATATTGGCAACGATACAATGACATTGTATGATGATGTGCTTTTCAGCTAGACAGTTTTTCCAGAAAAAATGTATAACTTATGATAGGCCAGTTCAAAATGTAAATATTTTAGATTCAATGTCTATATATATTCTTTGATATTGTTATATTACATTTAAACGTATAAATATGCAGGGTTGTTATTTGCTTAAAGTCAAACTTCAAAGGTGAAAAGGAGACAAGGTCAATATTGACCGCTGATAAAATAATAGCTAAATATATAGATGTGTTATTGAATTTGTTCCTACTACATATTCAAAGCAAACCAAAGTTTACTTCGTCCAAATATAAAAATACAATGTATAACATAGTATTTCTTCATGTAAAAAGAGGTAATACACAAAACACTTTTGCATACACTTGTTTCCTTTATTGTTTTGTTTACTAAAATACAATATCTGTAACCTGTGAAACATTGCAGCACTGTCGCATGACGCATTGTCGATATTCGCTTGGCCCATAGTTTTGCTCTTCACTGGGTGTATTATCGCACGACACATTGTCGCACATTGGGGTCACAGAATTAAGTACAATGTAATACCTGAGGTAATTTGCAAGCATAAAAGTATATATTTTGTAAACTTATACAATTATCGAATTGAATTTCCCTGATTCAAAAACGTAAAAGGAAGAGGAAATAAGGGAAAGCAGATAAACAATCCGTCTTTGATAATTCATTCTAATGTGGGCGCTAATGCCCTCCTACGACCCTCCTCTTTTTAGCAAAATGATTTAAAATATTGTAAATATAATAGAATCAGAAATGGAAACATTACTGTAAAAGAATATCGAGTTCACGTTTTAGAAAAATGTATAAATGTTTTGCTTGTGATATATTGATGGGTACACAATCTACCTCATGACGATCACATGTTAATATAGATATTCTCTGCAAATCTTCATTGACGTCATTCCATCTTCTCTTTTAAGTAATTAAACATCTCGCATGTGGTATATATTTGGTGAGACATATCTTCAATCGGTCTGCACCCCAATCAGAATGGGAAAGAACTCGTAGAATGTTCAGCGCCTTCGAGCACTTATCCTTCAGATGTTTGATATGTGGAACAAAGGACAGTTTCGAATCAAATATTAGTCCAAGAAATTTAGTTTGTTCAACTACTGGAATTTTAATTCCATTGAGTGTGAGGTCAGGATCATTGTGTGGTTTTCGTTTTTGACAGAAGTGCATAAAGACAGTTTTTGATCTTGAAAATCTAAAGCCATTTTCGTCAGTCCAATTTTGTAATTTGCCTAAACATTGTTGTAGTTGTCGTTCTATAGTGTGCATGTTTTTTATCTGTAATAGATCAAGAAATCATCCACAAATAGAGACCCTTCCGTAGATTGGCCAAGACATTTGGTTATGCTATTAATTTTTAATCCAAAAAGTGTGACGGACAAGATACCACCCTGAGGGACGCCCATCTCCTGTGTTTCTGTTTCTGAATAAGTTGAACCCGTTCGAACTTTGAAATGCCTGTCAGATATAAAATTTGATATAAACTTTGGCAAATTACCACGTATACCGATATCATGGAGATCGTTCATGATTCCATATTGCCAAGTTGTGTCGTATGCCTTTTCAAGGTCAAAGAATACGGCCACAAGATGTTCTTTCTTGGCAAATGCTTCTCGTATAAATGTTTCTAGTCTAACTAAGTGGTCTACCGTTCCCCTGCGGTTTCTAAAGCCGCTTTGCAAAGGCGTCAGCTATTTCGGATTTTGAAGAAAATATTTTATTGTTGTTAATGAGGTGGGAGGATGGTGTTGCTTTTCTTTTCCCACTGATTTTTCCAATCATTTCCCAAACTTTCTTCGAAGATGTATTGGAATTAATTTTTGAGACGTACTCTTTCCAAGTACTTTTCTTGTCGGATTTGATAGACCTTCGAGCTTTTGCTCTCCAAATTTTAAAATTGTTATAGTTTGAGACGGTTGGCGAAGCCAAGTACCGCCTCAGAGCGGAATTTCTACCAGATCTATTGATAAATGAATCATTTGAGAGACGAAACTTTGTAGGTTTTGGCACGGATTTTGGTATGGTTTTTGTAGCGATAGAACCGTTGACCATCCAATCATAATCCAGAAGAATTGATGGATGGCACAACGATAGATCAATGTGGGTAAGCGAGCCAGAGGCAGGGTGTAAATATGTTGGGGCATTGGTGTTATAAAGACATAAGCTGTTTTTATTAATAAAATCTTCGATACGTCTACCTCTATCGTCAGTGCCAGGGGAGCCCCAGAGGCTATTATGACCGTTAAAGTCACCCATGATAATATATGGCACTGGTAGTTGTGATACGATGTTACTCAGTTCATCACAACTAAATGGAGTATTTGGAGGTAAATATATAGAACAGACTGTTATTTTTCGGTGAAGAGTTGCGCTTATAGCAACAGCTTGCAAGGTGGTATCTAGCTGAATGTGTCTGTGAGGAACGTTTTTATGCACCGCCACCGCCACACCACCTGATGGGCGGCCACCTGTTGTTGGAGTTTTGGTGTATAGTGTAAATTGTCGGAGATTGATGGTGTCTTTCAGCATTATTTCTTGAAGGCAGAATATGGATGGGTTTTTTGTTTGTATAAGATGTTTTAATTCTTCTATGTTCGCTTTAAATCCGCGTATGTTCCATTGTATGATAGTGTTTGTCTCTATATTGATCCTTGAGGATAGTTTGTCGGACCGACAGGACTACTTGAAGCAGGTTGTTTGGTGGCGATAAATGTGTTGTCACCAAACTCGCTGTCGTCCGATAGAACATCATAGATGTTCCGTCCAAGGATAGGGTCATCTGATCCCTTACTGGGTTTGTTGTTTAGTGCAGGGAGCCTCGCCAGCTTTACCTTGGTGGTTTTGGTCTGGCGTTGCTCCTGCGGTGGTGTATTAGCTGGTCGCTTGGCTTTATTAGGGAGTTTTTAACGTCAATAGACGGTGAAGATAAAGCAGGTCTATGACGAGCGGCAGTAACTTGTTTTCTGATGTTCGGTGTTTGAATTTGGTGTTGTGTAAGTCCTGGAGACGCCGGTGGGATTGGCGTTTTAGCTCCAGGTGGCCCAGCAGGTGGTTTTTGTTGTGGTTTGTTTTGTGGTTTACATGGACCTGACTTGAACCTGTTCGGGTCCCCCATGATTACTTTGCAGGCCTTAGCATCAGCCATATCTGGGACATCATTGTCCCAGTTAGGCTTGTCAACCAAGGCCTGGACCGACGCATGTTTGACGGTGACACTGTCAAAGGGCGTCTTTGCGCGGGTGATCTGGGCATAGGTTGCCACATTCAGGTCTGAACACTCGACTATCCTCCTAGCTTCAGGGAAGGAGACACCTCGGGTATATTTGACCCGTAATATCTCCCTCTCCCGAGTCCAGGCAGGACAGGTGCGAGCAGACGCAGCATGGTCACCCCCGCAATTGACGCAGTGACGGTTGACAATGTCACATTCGTCTTTTTCGTCGTGACCTTCACGGCCACAGTACTGACATACCATTTTCCGTCTACAATTGCTCTCATGATGGCCGTACATCTGGCAGTTTGTTTGTTTGTTTGTTTGTTTGTTTGAGTTTTACGGCCCATCGACAACTAAGGTCATTTAGGGCCAAACTACAAATCATGCATTAATATCAGGATAAAAGTTCAGGGTAAGAAAAAGCAAGTAAGGACTAAAACACAGATTGTAAACGTTAATTTGATAAAAAAAAAGAAGGTTTGCATGGGATAAAATAAATTTGGCTAAAACACATGAGAAAACTCATGCACAATGTTGATGAAACGATGAAATGTTGAGTTGATACGATGTATGATGAGAAAACGTTCATATTTTGCTTAAAATACCGATCTCTTTGAGATAATTAAAAATACGATTATGTCTCACGGCAGTTACGGCACCTCAATGGATTGGGGATGTAGACAGTGACATTGTAACGTTGGTAACCAACAGTTACGTTCTGTGGTAATGTTGGTGTAGCGAATGTTAAGATAAAAGTGTGTGTTGGGACCAAGCTCCCACTTTTTTTCGTCATGATGCGTTTAACATGAGAGACCGGAATGTTCTCCTCTTGGAAGTATGACAGTATGTCAGCCTCTTTGTCATTGCGCAAGGCTGGGCACCTGATTACCCCCTTGCTGCAATTCAATGATGAGTGTGGTTTTACACACACACTGAGGCCGGCAAAACTGTTGGTACCAAGGAGGTTCTCCGCTTGTTGCTTGCGGAAAACCTCTATTAGGAGATCACCCTATCCCAAAGGCTTGACAGATTTGACATCTCCAGCAATGCCCTTGATGCCCTTTCGCAATATTAAGGGTGATAAACCTGCAGTGGTCTTGCCACTCTGTGTAGAGGACATGACCAGAAACTGTGGGAATGTGTTTGTTGTACCGCTTTTTGTTTGTTGATTTGTGGTTGATTCCTTTTGGGGAGATTTTGGTTGTAGTTCATTTTGTTTGTTTTTGGAAGCCATCTTTTAGAGTTAATTACAATTCGCTAGCTGTGCCCCCACCCACCTCGGAGCCCAACAGGGGGACACTCATGATGACATGGATATCCAATGTCAAAGTGTCAGGGTTACACAGATAGTATACTCGGAAGAATATTTCGAACAAACATAATTCAAATCAAGCTTGCGGCAGCACGCTCGCAAGATCGATCAGAATCAAGACAATCCAAATTAAACTCACGATTGACCCTAAGCCACCGCCTTCTTGGAGATCTACGAACCAAGGGCTCGGCATGACCAGCCGATTGATAATACAGGGCCCATATTACCTCTCGTCTAACCGGAGTCTGAAGCCAAAGTAGTGTGTAGCAGTAAATAAAGGAAGAAAAAAGAGCAAAACCTATGGCAAACATTACATCAGGATTCTTAAGTTAACTGTCATGCTGTATATTTTCTAGGCGTAATCTTTGAAATAAATTTCATAACAAAATATCCATCAGCAACAGTCGGCCTTTTACTAATACATGTACTGAACTAAGCTTTCCCGTCGGTTGTTTTATACTTGAAATACTTCACCAGACATGTAGACTGACCTTTTCTGCCATCTGTCCTTATAACCATGCCCTTGTAAGTCTTTCGTTAAACTCCTTGGATGTTTCTATACCTTTGTTATTTTTATGTATACATTACAAAGATTCATTGTGATTGAAAAAAATACAAGGGTTCAATAGAACGCATTGGTCACTTGCTACCTGGTATTCTCGATCTATTAATGCTATCATCTGAGTATAAGATCCAAAGGACAATGGTCAAGATACTGTATAAAAGGTCATAAATATAAAAGTACATGTACTAGGTGTTTTTTTCTAAAATCCATACAAGGTCACATATAAGGACAAAGGATTCACTTAAAATACACACATAACACAGGTTTAATATCAGTCCTCTTGGCTATAATATTGACAGGAAGTTGTTACAAATAGCTTATTTGGAATCCCGTGACTTTGAGTAAAGGTCAAAGCAATTGATTCAATTTTTGGACATACCTTAAAGCCCCATATTTTTATTAAATTTTGCAGTTCTAATAATGTATAAGATCATCTGCACTAATGACAAGACGTCAGTTGAAAGTATTTGGCTATGTGAGCTTTAGGTAAAGTTTATTCATTATTGTTAAATATCAAAATCAACACAAAGTCATTTAATTGGTAAATATATATACGTGTAATAATGATAATAATAAACACTGTATTAGTATCCACATGAAAGGTATATCTTTCTCTTCATGATTTTTTTTGAAATGGCTGTTAAATAGTTGCTTTTCTCCAGTAATATTTTGAAAAATATTAAACAGTGACTTTATATATCAATCTTAATAAAAAAATCATGATTTCTCAGATGTAAACGGAATATATTAATAAAATAAACTACTTTTTTCATTTCATTTTAAGAAACTATTATTTACCTTTTACTGACTATCATTAAAATACAAATCATAAATATCTTTCATCTAGTAGAATTGATGGAAAAATAATATTATTTCAGGTAAGCCTACATTGTGTTTTATATTTCACTTTATTCCAAAAAATTACTTTATTTTTTATGTCCAAAAGATAAATACATATATCTATTCTGTTTTACATTGATTTATAATTGATTTGAAATATAAACAACCTGATAGAACAGTGACCGTAATGTAAGCTATCGTGATGTAAACTTTGACGATAACTGTTACAACATAACTGTAGATATTTAATTTTGGAAAAAATATTGCAGTTTTTCCTCGGTCATGGTTGCAAAAACTGCTGCAGCGCATGCGTCAAGTAGGATGAATACCGGCGATATAAAAAAACACATTTAGGGTACTGATGAAGTGAATCGGATTGATTTTGCTAATCAAGTTTATTATTTACAATCAGATTCAAATTTTATAAGCAAATACAATACTAGATCTAGCACTACGTATAACGCTTGTACTAGACACTGGCCGTTCACTGTTATAAGTCAGTAGTCAAATAATTATGTATTGTTTGTTTGTTTGTTTGTTTGAGTTTTACGGCCCATCGACAACTAATGTCATTTAGGGCCAAACTACAAGTCATGCATTAATATCAGGATAAAAGTTCAGGGTAAGAAAAAGCAAGTAAGGACTAAAACACAGATTGTAAACGTTAATTTGATAAAAAAGGAGGTTTGCATGGGATAAAATAAATTTGGCTAAAACACATGAGAAAACTCATGCACAATGTTGATGATTTTTGTTTGTTTGTTTGAGTTTTACGGCCCATCGACAACTAAGGTCATTTAGGGCCAAACTACAAGTCATGCATTAATATCAGGATAAAAGTTCAGGGTAAGAAAAAGCAAGTAAGGACTAAAACACAGATTGTAAACGTTAATTTGATAAAAAAGAAGGTTTGCATGGGATAAAATAAATTTGGCTAAAACACATGAGAAAACTCATGCACAATGTTGATGAAACGATGAAATGTTGAGTTGATACGATGTATGATGAGAAAACGTTCATATTTTGCTTAAAATACCGATCTCTTTGAGATAATTAAAAATACGATTATGTCTCACGGCATGAAACAATGTGTACATGTCGGAGACATCGTAGTATTTATCTCGTATGTGTTTAAAATCAATACAATGCAATAAAATATGCTCCACTGTGAGAGGAGAATCACATGCATGGCATGTAGGAGGATCCTCCCCTCTCAATAGATAGGAATGTGTAAAATATGTGTGTCCAGTTCGAAGCCGAGAGAGTACAACTTCCTCTCTGCGGTCTCTCCGACTGGACAGTTTAGGATTAAGTGTAGGTTGAATTTTAAACAGTTTATTGTTTGTTTCGGTAGACCACCTTTGTTGCCAATGGTGTTTGATGGCTGACTGAATTGAAGGTTTGATGTCGGTGTATGGTAGTTTCAAATCTGTTTGTGCTAGGCGAAGAGCAGTCTTAGCTGCTTCATCAGCCTGTTCATTCCCCTTTATACCCACATGACTGGGAATCCAGAGATAAGTAATTTGAGTTTTAGAAGATAATCGAAATGTTCGGATTAAAAGATTTTGGATTAGAGTATTTCTAGGGCTTCTTGATTTCAAAGCCTGAAGAACCGAAAGAGAGTCTGAACAGATGATTGTCTTTTCAATGCGGTGTTCTTCGATATGGTCAAGCGCCAGACCGATAGCACATGCTTCCGCAGAGAAAATGGAGGCAATATCCGGGAGCCGGATAGAGGAGCAGTGATTAGATGTGCAGCATGCTGCCGCAACTTTATCACCATCTTTTGATCCGTCAGTGTAGATCTGAACATGGTCAGGGAAAGCCCTAATGCACTCCCGAAAGGAGGATTTGTGTCCTTCGGGTAATGCACTGGATTTTGCCCTCTCATGTAGAGATAAGTTGATATCAGGTGTTTGAATGAGCCATGGTGGTACATCCGATACGGTGTACTCGTCAATGGTGTCGAAAGTTATATTAAGTTCCAGCAAAAATTTTGAAATTCTGATGCCAAATGTTGGTATGAGCTTTTGATTTTGTGTAAAATATTTCTTGATGTTGTGGATTGAATACAAGGTTAAAGGCCCACTACCTTTCCGAACCGGCTTTTAATTTTTAAAATGGGAATGTAAAACAAGATGGATATTTTTGTAGAGTCTTAAAAGTTATTAACTTACCGCTAATATTACATTTATCATCACCTTCTGAACGATTTGATTAAAATAAATAAAATGTTTATTTTCATAACGCGGGTCGTATTATGTTTCCCGCCGTCGTCCTAAATACCGCGCGGTAGTTGACTATCACTGCGCGGGACGGCAAAACAGCGAATCGACTCTCCACTGTTTTCATATATTACGCAGGAAATCTTGCATATGTTTGGTGTCGTAACCTTATTTTAGGTCATCAGTATGCATTTTCTGATGTTATTAATGTTTTTTAAGAAACCTTTATATTTTTCTCCGTGAAAGGTCATGGGCCTTTAAATGCAGGATTTTTGGGGTTGGATTTCAGTTGAGCAGCATACTGTAAGGATAATTTCTTTCGTCGATCGTCTAGAGATGGCTCATTAGCTTCCACATGGAGACTCTTCACAGGTGTTGTTCGAAAAGCTCCAAGTGCGAGACGCAGTCCCTGATTCTGTATAGGGTCAAGCATCTGTAGATAGGAGCTGCGAGCTGATCCATAGACAATAGAGCCGTAGTCAAGTTTTGATCTAATAAGTGCCCGATAGATACGTAGAAGCATTTCACGGTCTGCACCCCAATCAGAATGGGAAAGAACTCGTAGAATGTTCAGCGCCTTCGAGCACTTATCCTTCAGATGTTTGATATGTGGAACAAAGGACAGTTTCGAATCAAATATTAGTCCAAGAAATTTAGAGAAAGTTTGTTCAACTACTGGAATTTTAATTCCATTGAGTGTGAGGTCAGGATCATTGTGTGGTTTTCGTTTTTGACAGAAGTGCATACAGACAGTTTTTGATCTTGAAAATCTAAAGCCATTTTCGTCAGCCCAATTTTGTAATTTGCCTAAACATTGTTGTAGTTGCCGTTCTATAGTGTGCATGTTTTTTGATCTGTAACAGATCAAGAAATCATCCACAAATAGAGACCCTTCCGTAGATTGGCCAAGACATTTGGTTATGCTGTTAATTTTTAGTCCAAAAAGTGTGACGGACAAGATACCACCCTGAGGGACGCCCATCTCCTGTGTTTCTGTTTCTGAATAAGTTGAACCCGTTCGAACTTTGAAATGCCTGTCAGATATAAAATTTGATATAAACTTTGGCAAATTACCACGTATACCGATATCATGGAGATCGTTCATGATTCCATATTGCCAAGTTGTGTCGTATGCCTTTTCAAGGTCAAAGAATACGGCCACAAGATGTTCTTTCTTGGCAAATGCTTCTCGTATAAATGTTTCTAGTCTAACTAAGTGGTCTACCGTTCCCCTGCGGTTTCTAAAGCCGCTTTTCAAAGGACTTAAAATATTGTTTGATTCCAGGAACAACTCGTCAATGAAATAGGACGATAGTTATTGGCATCAGTAGCATCTTTCCCGGGCTTCGGAAGGGGTATAATAGTAGATTCCTTCCAAGACTCGGGAATTTTGCCAGAAGAGTAAACTTGATTAAATATAGTTAAAAGACATTTTAGTGAAGATTCTGGTAATTGTTTTAAAAACATATATGGAATTTCGTCTGGTCCAGCTGCCGAGTCCTTTGATTTCTCAAGGGACTCGAGCAATTCTGGTATTTCGAAAGGCCTATTGTAACTTTCACTATTGGAGGATTTAAAATTAAGACGTCTCTTTTCCTTTTCCTTTTTAAATTTTTGAAATTTTTTGGAATGATTTTTGATGGATGAATTTTTAGCAAAATTTTTGGCAAAGGCGTCAGCTATTTCGGATTTTGAAGAAAATATTTTATTGTTGTTAATGAGGTGGGAGGATGGTGTTGCTTTTCTTTTCCCACTGATTTTACCAATCATTTCCCAAACTTTCTTCGAAGATGTATTGGAATTAATTTTTGAGACGTACTCTTTCCAAGTACTTTTCTTGTCGGATTTGATAGACCTTCGAGCTTTTGCTCTCCAAATTTTAAAATTGTTATAGTTTGAGACGGTTGGCGAAGCCAAGTACCGCATCAGAGCGGAATTTCTACCAGATCTATTGATAAATGAATCATTTGAGAGACGAAACTTTGTAGGTTTTGGCACGGATTTTGGTATGGTTTTTGTAGCGATAGAAGTGAGCGCTTCTGTGAAAATTTTAATGGGGTCATCGAGGTTCAAAAAATTATCCTCGATGAGCTCCTCGGCGCATAAGGTTTTAAACTGAGCCCAATCCGCCTTATGTAAATTTCAACGAGGAATAGGCTCCTCAAGTTTTGGTGACTCTATATTTTTTAATATAATTGGAAAGTGATCGCTTCCACAAAGATCATCGTTGACCCTCCAATCATAATCCAGAAGAATTGATGGATGGCATAACGATAGATCAATGTGGGTAAGCGAGCCAGAGGCAGGGTGTAAATATGTTGGGGCATTGGTGTTATAAAGACATAAGCTATCTTTTATCAATAAACTCTTCGATACGTCTTCCTCTATCGTCAGTGCCTGGGGAGCCCCAGAGGCTATTATGACCGTTAAAGTCACCCATTATAATATATGGCACTGGTAGTTGTGATACGATGTTACTCAGTTCATCACAACTAAATGGAGTATTTGGAGGTAAATATATAGAACAGACTGTTTTCGGTGAAGAGTTGCGCTTATAGCAACAGCTTGTAAGGTGGTATTTAGCTGAATGTGTCTGTGAGGGACGGTTTTAGCCACCGCCACCGCCACACCACCTGATGCGCGGCCACCTGTTGTTGGAGTTTTTGTATATAGTGTAAATTGTCTGAGGTTGATGGTGTCTTTCAGCATTATTTCTTGAAGGCAGAATATGGATGGGTTTTGTTTGTTTGTATAAGATGTTTTAATTCTTCTATGTTCGCTTTAAATCCGCGTATGTTCCATTGTATGATAGTGTTTGTCTCTATGTTGGTCCCTGAGGATAGTTTGTCGGACCGAGAGGACTACTTGAAGTAGGTTGTTTGGTGGCGATAAATGTGTTGTCACCAAACTCGCTGTCGTCCGATAGAACATCATAGATGTTCCGTCCAAGGATAGGGTCATCTGATCCCTTACTGGGTTTGTTGTTTAGTGCAGGGAGCCTCGCCAGCTTTACCTTGGTGGTTTTGGTCTGGCGTTGCTCCTGCGGTGGTGTGTTAGCTGGTCGCTTGGCTTTATTAGGGAGTTTTTTAACGTCAATAGACGGTGAAGATAAAGCAGGTCTATGACGAGCGGCGGTAACTTTTTTCTAATGTTCTGTGTTTGAATTTGGTGTTGTGTAAGTCCTGGAGACGCCGGTGGGATTGGCGTTTTAGCTCTAGGTGGCCCAGCAGGTGGTTTTTGTTGTGGTTTAGATGGACCTGACTTGAACCTGTTCGGGTCCACCATGATTACTTTGCAGGCCTTAGCATCAGCCATATCTGGGACATCATTGTCCCAGTTAGGCTTGTCAACCAAGGCCTGGACCGACGCATGTTTGACGGTGACACTGTCAACAGGCGTCTTTGCGCGGGTGATCTGGGCATAGGTTGCCACATTCAGGTCTGAACACTCGACTTTCCTCCTAGCTTCAGGGAAGGAGACACCTCGGGTATATTTGACCCGTAATATCTCCCTCTCCCGAGTCCAGGCAGGACAGGAGCGAGCAGACGCAGTATGGTCACCCCCGCAATTGACGCAGTGACGGTTGACAGACTCAAAGAAACCCTAAAGGGCCCCAAATTGGTTGTATTATCACGTTCAGCATCCATACACATTAGGAAAATAAAATCATAAACATTTATGATGACTTAAGCTTAAACAATTGACGAAACAGAAACTTGCTCAAAACGTGAAATGGGACGCCAACGCCGGGGTGACAACATTAGCTCTTCGAATAGGCGAGCTAAAAAGGAATGTAACTGGCTTACAGTATAATTTGAACATAAAACAGTTGAACTGTCACTTTGTCTAATCGCCGATTGCATATTGTTTGCTTCTAAAATAAGGTTATTACGTTACTAGTTTAAACCTTATGAAAAGGTGCATATCTATTTTTCAATTTACCAACTATTGGATTGGTTTGACTGGAGCTGAATATGTAATCATACACACTCGCTGAGACCCAGCGGCTGGCTTTTGATGCTCACTTTGACACCTAGTAACTGGACTTTACATGCCAGCTTGTGAGAAATTCGATTCATAGGACTTCTAGTGATGCATAAAAAGGTCTTGCCCTAAGAAAAACATAATATCGTATAACAGAGTTTTAATTAAGTACTGTACATGTATCTGAAAGATTGGATTTATGAACATTATCAGTCAGTGTACCAAACTCAAGATTAAGAAACAATATGGAAATCATAACAACTATTTATATTTTCAATTAAACTTGTTGATTTGAAAATGTTGACTGGCTTTTGAAAATTATAGCAAATCCACTGGACTTTTCTTTACATTTTTGACCCCTATGTCACATAATAAAGACACACTTCTGGTTAAAATATAATGAAAAGACTTTATAAGATGTTCAAATTCTGAGTGAAAGTAGTTCTGGTATCAATCTAGAAATCAAAGTACTGTAAGTACTGAAGGAGGTGTCATTCAAAATCATGAAAAAGACATGTAATTGTCCCAATGTCAAAACTATATGGTATTTTGTTAAATAAGATAAAGCATAGAACAGCTTCCTCAAAGTCCATGCACATACCGGTATTCTCCAATGATCTTATTCCAAAGGAAGTGTTAAATGCTGCAAATTATGGCAAACATTACATCAGGATTCTTAAGTTAACTGTCATGCTGTATATTTTCTAGGCGTAATCTTTGAAATAAATTTCATAACAAAATATCCATCAGCAACAGTCGGCCTTTTACTAATACATGTACTGAACTAAGCTTTCCCGTCGGTTGTTTTATACTTGAAATACTTCACCAGACATATAGACTGACCTTTTCTGCCACCATGCCCTTGTAAGTCTTTCGTTAAACTCCTTGGATGTTTCTATACCTTTGTTTGTTTGTTTGAGTTTTACGGCCCATCGACAACTAAGGTCATTTAGGGCCAAACTACAAGTCATGCATTAATATCAGGATAAAAGTTCAGGGTAAGAAAAAGCAAGTAAGGACTAAAACACAGATTGTAAACGTTATTTTGATAAAAAAAAAGAAGGTTTGCATGGGATAAAATAAATTTGGCTAAAACGCATGAGAAAACTCATGCACAATGTTGATGAAACGATGAAATGTTGAGTTGATACGATGTATGATGAGAAAACGTTCATATTTTGCTTAAAATACCGATCTCTTTGAGATAATTAAAAATACGATTATGTCTCACGGCATGAAACAAAGTGTACATGTCGGCGACATCGTAGTATTTATCTCGTATGTGTTTAAAATCAATACAATGCAATAAAATATGCTCCACTGTGAGAGGAGAATCACATGCATGGCATGTAGGAGGATCCTCCCCTCTCAATAGATAGGAATGTGTAAAATATGTGTGTCCAGTTCGGAGCCGAGAGAGTACAACTTCCTCTCTGCGGTCTCTCCGACTGGACAGTTTAGGATTAAGTGTAGGTTGAATTTTAAACAGTTTATTGTTTGTTTCGGTAGACCACCTTTGTTGCCAATGGTGTTTGATGGCTGACTGAATTGAAGGTTTGATGTCGGTGTATGGTAGTTTCAAATCTGTTTGTGCTAGGCGAAGAGCAGTCTTAGCTGCTTCATCAGCCTGTTCATTCCCCTTTATACCCACATGACTGGGAATCCAGAGATAAGTAATTTGAGTTTTAGAAGATAATCGAAATGTTCGGATTAAAAGATTTTGGATTAGAGTATTTCTAGGGCTTCTTGATTTCAAAGCCTGAAGAACCGAAAGAGAGTCTGAACAGATGATTGCCTTTTCAATGCGGTGTTCTTCGATATGGTCAAGCGCCAGACCGATAGCACATGCTTCCGCAGAGAAAATGGAGGCAATATCCGGGAGTCGGATAGAGGAGCAGTGATTAGATGTACAGCATGCTGCCGCAACTTTATCACCATCTTTTGATCCGTCAGTGTAGATCTGAACATGGTCAGGGAAAGCCCTAATGCACTCCCGAAAGGAGGATTTGTGTTCTTCGGGTAATGCACTGGATTTTGCCCTCTCATGTAGAGATAAATTGATATCAGGTGTTTGAATGAGCCATGGTGGTACATCCGATACGGTGTACTCGTCAATGGTGTCGAAAGTTATATTAAGTTCCAGCAAAAATTTTGAAATTCTGATGCCAAATGTTGGTATGAGCTTTTGATTTTGTGTAAATATTTCTTGGTGTTGTGGATTGAATACAAGGTTAAATGCAGGATTTTTGGGGTTGGATTTCAGTTGAGCAGCATACTGTAAGGACAACTTCTTCCGTCGATCGTCTAGAGATGGCCCATTAGCTTCCACATGGAGACTCTTCACAGGTGTTGTTCGAAAAGCTCCAAGTGCCAGACGCAGTCCCTGATTCTGTATTCTTTGTTATTTTTATGTATACATTACAAAGATTAATTGTGATTGAAAAAAATACAAGGGTTCAATAGAACGCATTGGTCACTTGCTACCTGGTATTCTCGATCTATTAATGCTATCATCTGAGTATAAGATCCAAAGGACAATGGTCAAGATACTGTATAAAAGGTCATAAATATAAAAGTACATGTACTAGTTGTTTTTTTTCTAAAATCCATACAAGGTCACAGATAAGGACAAAGGATTCACTTAAAATACACACATAACACAGGTTGAATATCAGTCCTCTTGGCTATAATATTGACAGGAAATTGTTACAAATAGCTTATTTGGAATCCCGTGACTTTGAGTAAAGGTCAAAGCAATTGATTCAATTATGATTGGACATACCTTAAAGCCCCATATTTTATTAAATTTTGCAGTTCTAATAATGTATAAGATCATCTGCACTAATGACAAGACGTCAGTTGAAAGTATTTGGCTATGTGAGCTTTAGATAAAGTTTATTCATTATTGTTAAATATCAAAATCAACACAAAGTCATTTTATTGGTAAATATATATACGTTTAATAATGATAATAATAAACACTGTATTAGTATCCACATGAAAGGTATATCTTTCTCTTCGTGATTTTTTTTTGAAATGGCTGTTAAATAGTTGCTTTTCTCCAGTAATATTTTGAAAAATATTAAACAGTGACTTTATATATCAATCTTAATAAAAAAAATCATGATTTCTCAGATGTAAACGGAATATATTAATAAAATAAACTACTTTTTTCATTTCATTTTAAGAAACTATTATTTACCTTTTACTGACTATCATTAAAATACAAATCATAAATATCTTTCATCTAGTAGAATTGATGGAAAAATAATATTATTTCAGGTAAGCCTACATTGTGTTTTATATTTCACTTTATTCCAAAAAATTACTTTATTTTTTTATGTCCAAAAGATAAATACATATATATATTCTGTTTTACATTGATTTATAATTGATTTGAAATATAAACAACCTGATAGAACAGTGACCGTAATGTAAGCTATCGTGATGTAAACTTTGACGATAACTGTTACAACATAACTGTAGATATTTAATTTTGGAAAAAATATTGCAGTTTTTCCTCGGTCATGGTTGCAAAAACTGCTGCAGCGCATGCGTCAAGTAGGATGAATACCGGCGATATAAAAAACACATTTAGGGTACTGATGAAGTGAATCGGATTGATTTTGCTAATCAAGTTTATTATTTACAATCAGATTCAAATTTTATAAGCAAATACAATACTAGATCTAGCACTACGTATAACGCTTGTACTAGACACTGGCCGTTCACTGTTATAAGTCAGTAGTCAAATAATTATGTAATACCGTATTTTCCGGAGTATAAGTTACTACTTTTCCCCCTTAAATTCGGGACCGCTACCTAACGTTATACACCAGTGAGACTTATCTGTGGACGAAACCCAAATCTGAAGATGTTTTTGCATTATTACGTCATGATCCACACATGAAAAAAAAAGTTTTACTTGCCTGTTTAATAAAGTTATACATCGAAAAAAATCGCCGTAAAAGTGTTTAAAAGATATTATACGTAATAAAAATATAATAAAGATGAAAATAATTACGTACCAGAAACATGTTCAATCGTACAATTGTTTAATTCACTGAAAATCGGCTAACTGGAGCGTGGTTGTTTACTATCACAACACAATGGGGGACTGAACTCGCTATCGATTTTCTGCGGGGTTGTTATCGAGATAATTATATTATAACGTCAACAAGAGGCCCAGAGGGCCTGTATCGCTCACCTGGTTTTTTGTTAGTAATTATCTCAAGACTCTGACAATTAGAAAAATAAGCAAAATTGACTCCCAAAGTTTAATTTTGAATCACAACCATACAATGATGCTATTGATACCATACAAATATGCTATCCAATATCCAGGTTCAGAGACAAAGTAATTTATATGAAAATAGTAACCTAATTGACCTTTTTGACCTCGCATATATTGCCGTTTAAGGCCAGAAGGGTAAGCCCTAACATTTGTACAATTTCAAATCCCAACCCTATAAGGATGCTACCATTGCATTATAAGTGCTCTTCCATTCTTAGTTGCAGAGAAGAAGTCGTTTATATGGAAATAGCCAAATTGACCCCTTTTGACCCCACCCTCAGGCCCCCCCGGGGGGGGGGGGGGGGGGGGGTCAGCCCCATCATTTGCACAATTTGGAATCCCCACCCTATAAGGCTGCTACCATTGCAAAATGGGTGCTATACCATGCTTAGTTTCAGAGAAGTCATTTATATGGAAATAGCCAAATTGACCCCTTTTGACCCCGCCCCTCAGACCCCCGGGGAGTCAGTCCTATCATTTGCGCAATTTTGAATTCCCACCCTATAAGGATGCTACCATTGCATTATGGGTGCTATACCATGCTTAGTTTCAGAGAAGAAGTCGTTTATATGGAAATAGCCAAATTGGCCCCTTTTGACCCCGCCCCTCAGGCCCCCGGGGGGTCAGCCCCATTATTTGTACAATTTTGAATCCCCACCCTATAAGGATGCTACCATTGCATTATGGGTGCTATCCCATGCTTGGTTTCAGAGAAGTCGTTTATATGGAAATAGCCAAATTGACCCCTTTTGACCCCGCCCCTCAGGCCCCCCCGGGGGTCAGCCCCATCATTTATACAATTTTGAATCCCCACCCTATAACGATACTACAATTGCATTATGAGTGCTATCTCATGCTTAGTTTCAGAGAAGAAGTCGTTTATATGGAAATAGCCAAATTGACCCCGCCCCTTAGGCCCCCGGGGGGTCAGCCCCATCATTTGTACAACTTTGAATCCCCACCCTATAATGATGCTACCATTGCATTATGGGTGCTATCCCATGCTTGGTTTCAGAGAAGAAGTCGTTTATATGGAAATAGCCAAATTGACCCCTTTTGGCCCCGCCCCTCAGGCCCCCGGGGGGTCAGCCCCGTCATTTGTACAATTTTCAGTGAGTAGCCCATAAGGATGCTACCAGTCAAATTTTGTTGAAATCCGACCAGCGGTTATGGAGAAGAAGTCGATTGTTGACGGACGCCGGACGCCGCGGTATCCCATAAGCTCACCTCGGTCCTTTGGACCAGGTGAGCTAAAAATGATCAAATATCAAATAAAAGGTTTAATATATTATTTAAATATTATTTTAGGACAAGAAATGTTCGCAGACACCAAGAATATAGTCTTCTGAATGACTGCTAACTTGCACACATGTTACACAGTTATCTGTCAACAGGTGTATTTCCCGGAATCCTGTCGTCGTGATTTCAATGAAATAATCAGCAATCAAGTTATACACGTAAATAACATGTAATATAGAACATAAAACCAATTTTATAAGCATCCCACTATCGTATAAAACATCTTTTAAACGATCTCTGCGGTGGCAACCAGAGGTCATATCCCGAAGTTTGCAAAAATAAGGCTACGGTAATGCATTAGACCTATGCGATACCTCTTCACTCTAAACGAAGTCAAATTTAGGTTACGATGCTAATCTTGAAAATACATTAAACTATAACACAACAATATGTTTGATACACAACCTATATCAAAAGAGTGATACAGTACAATCCTATTCATAGTGAAGACTCGAGTAAGCGTGGATTCGTATGGCCGCCATGTTTGTTTACACAAAGGTAGGCTTACGTGTGTTTGTTTGTTTGAGTTTTACGGCCCATCGACAACTAAGGTCATTTAGGGCCAAACTACAAGTCATGCATTAATATCAGGATAAAAGTTCAGGGTAAGAAAAAGCAAGTAAGGACTAAAACACAGATTGTAAACGTTAATTTGATAAAAAAAAAAGGTTTGCATGGGATAAAATAAATTTGGCTAAAACACATGAGAAAACTCATGCACAATGTTGATGAAACGATGAAATGTTGAGTTGATACGATGTATGATGAGAAAACGTTCATATTTTGCTTAAAATACCGATCTCTTTGAGATAATTAAAAATACGATTATGTCTCACGGCATGAAACAAAGTGTACATGTCGGAGACATCGTAGTATTTATCTCGTATGTGTTTAAAATCAATACAATGCAATAAAATATGCTCCACTGTGAGAGGAGAATCACATGCATGGCATGTAGGAGGATCCTCCCCTCTCAATAGATAGGAATGTGTAAAATATGTGTGTCCAGTTCGGAGCCGAGAGAGAACAACTTCCTCTCTGCGGTCTCTCCGACTGGACAGTTTAGGATTAAGTGTAGGTTGAATTTTAAACAGTTTATTGTTTGTTTCGGTAGACCACCTTTGTTGCCAATGGTGTTTGATGGCTGACTGAATTGAAGGTTTGATGTCGGTGTATGGTAGTTTCAAATGTGTTTGTGCTAGGCGAAGAGCAGTCTTAGCTGCTTTATCAGCCTGTTCATTCCCCTTTATACCCACATGACTGGGAATCCAGAGATAAGTAATTTGAGTTTTAGAAGATAATCGAAATGTTCGGATTAAAAGATTTTGGATTAGAGTATTTCTAGGGCTTCTTGATTTCAAAGCCTGAAGAACCGAAAGAGAGTCTGAACAGATGATTGCCTTTTCAATACGGTGTTCTTCGATGTGGTCAAGAGCCAGACCGATAGCACAAGCTTCCGCAGAGAAAATGGAAGCAACATCTGGAAGTCGGATAGAGGAACAGTGATTAGATGTACAGCATGCTGCCGCAACTTTATCACCATCTTTTGAGCCGTCAGTATAGATCTTAACATGATCAGGGAAAGTCCTGATGCACTCCCGAAAGGAGGATTTATGTTCTTCGGGTAATGCACTGGACTTTGCCCTCTCATGCAAAGATAAATTGATATCAGGTGTTTGAATGAGCCATGGTGGTACATCCGATATGGTGTACTCGTCAATGGTGTCGAAATTTATATTTAGTTCCTGCAAAAACTTTGAAATTCTGATGCCAAATGTTGGTATGAGCTTTTGATTTTGTCTGAATATGTCCTGGTGTTGTGGATTAAATACAAGAACGAATGCGGGGTTTTTGGGATTGGATTTCAGTTGAGCAGCATACTGTAAGGATAATTTCTTTCGTCGATCGTCTAGAGATGGCTCATTAGCTTCCACATGGATACTCTTCACAGGTGTTGTTCGAAAAGCTCCAAGTGCGAGACGCAGTCCCTGATTCTGTATAGGGTCAAGCATTTGTAGATAGGAGCTGCGAGCCGATCCATAGACAATAGAGCCGTAGTCAAGTTTTGATCTAATAAGTGCCCGATAGATACGTAGAAGCATTTCACGGTCTGCACCCCAATCAGAATGGGAAAGAACTCGTAGAATGTTCAGCGCCTTCGAGCACTTATCCTTCAGATGTTTGATATGTGGAACAAAGGACAGTTTCGAATCAAATATTAGTCCAAGAAATTTAGTTTGTTCAACTACTGGAATTTTAATTCCATCGAGTGTGAGGTCAGGATCATTGTGCGGTTTTCGTTTTTGACAGAAGTGCATACAGACAGTTTTTGATCTTGAAAATCTAAAGCCATTTTCGTCAGCCCAATTTTGTAATTTGCCTAAACATTGTTGTAGTTGTCGTTCTATAGTGTGCATGTTTTTTTATCTGTAACAGATCAAGAAATCATCCACAAATAGAGACCCTTCCGTAGATTGGCCAAGACATTTAGTTATGCTGTTAATTTTTAGTCCAAAAAGTGTGACGGACAGGATACCACCCTGAGGGACGCCCATCTCCTGTGTTTCTGTTTCTGAATAGGTGGAACCCGTTCGCACTTTGAAATGCCTGTCAGATATAAAATTTGAAATAAACTTTGGCAAATTAAAACGTATACCGATATCATGGAGATCGTTCATGATTCCATATTGCCAAGTTGTGTCGTATGCCTTTTCAAGGTCAAAGAATACGGCCACAAGATGTTCTTTCTTGGCAAATGCTTCTCGTATAAATGTTTCTAGTCTAACTAAGTGGTCTACCGTTCCCCTGCGGTTTCTAAAGCCGCTTTGCAGAGGACTTAAAATATTGTTTGATTCCAGGAACCAAACTAATCTCGTATTTATCATACGTTCTAAAGTTTTACAAATACAACTCGTCAATGAAATAGGACGATAGTTATTGGCATCAGTAGCATCTTTCCCGGGCTTCGGAAGGGGTATAATAGTAGATTCCTTCCAAGACTCGGGAATTTTGCCAGAAGAGTAAACTTTATTAAATATAGTTAAAAGACATTTTAGTGAAGATTCTGGTAATTGTTTTAAAAACATATATGGAATTTCGTCTGGTCCAGCTGCCGAGTCCTTTGATTTCTCAAGGGACTCGAGCAATTCTGGTATCTCGAAAGGCCTATTGTAACTTTCACTATTGGAGGATTTAAAATTAAGACGTCTCTTTTCCTTTTCTTTTTTAAATTTTTGAAATTTTTTGGAATGATTTTTGATGGATGAATTTTTAGCAAAATTTTTGGCAAAGGCGTCAGCTATTTCGGATTTTGAAGAAAATATTTTATTTTTGTTAATGAGGTGGGAGGATGGTGTCGCTTTTCTTTTCCCACTGATTTTACCAATCATTTCCCAAACTTTCTTCGAGGATGTATTGGAATTAATTTTTGAGACGTACTCTTTCCAAGTACTTTTCTAGTCGGATTTGATAGACCTTCGAGCTTTTGCTCTCCAAATTTTAAAATTGTTATAGTTTGAGACGGTTGGCGAAGCCAAGTACCGCCTCAGAGCGGAATTTCTACCAGATCTATTGATAAATGAATCATTTGAGAGACGAAACTTTGTAGGTTTTGGCACGGATTTTGGTATGGTTTTTGTAGCGATAGAAGTGAGCGCTTCTGTGAAAATTTTAATGGGGTCATCGAGGTTCAAAAATTTATCCTCGATGAGCTCCTCTGCGCACAAATTTTTAAATTGAACCCAGTCTGCCTTATGTAGATTCCAACGAGGAATAGGCTCCTCAAGTTTTGGTGACCCTATGTTTTTAAGTATAATTGGGAAGTGATCGCTCCCACAAAGATCATCGTTGACCATCCAATCATAATCCAGAAGAATTGATGGATGGCACAACGATAGATCAATGTGGGTAAGCGAGCCAGAGGCAGGGTGTAAATATGTTGGGGCATTGGTGTTATAAAGACATAAGCTGTTTTTATTAATAAAATCTTCGATACGTCTACCTCTATCGTCAGTGCCTGGGGAGCCCCAGAGGCTATTATGACCGTTAAAGTCGCCCATGATAATATATGGCACTGGTAGTTGTGATACAATGTTACTCAGTTCGTCACAACTAAATGGAGTATTTGGAGGTAAATATATAGAACAGACTGTTATTTTTCGGTGAAGAGTTGCGCTTATAGCAACAGCTTGTAAGGTGGTATTTAGCTGAATGTGTCTGTGAGGGACGTTTTTATGCACCGCCACCGCCACACCACCTGATGGGCGGCCACCTGTTGTTGGAGTTTTGGTGTATAGTGTAAATTGTCTGAGATTGATGGTGTCTTTCAGCATTATTTCTTGAAGGCAGAATATGGATGGGTTTTTTGATTGTATAAGATGTTTTAATTCTTCTACGTAGGCTTACGTAATGGCAACGTAGGCTTACGTAATGGCAGAGTAAACAACAAACAGAAACATGATCAAATCCATTTTTATTCAAGATATTTACATCATTTTGAGTGTTATTTGTTATTTATTTCCATTAAGTTTTAGTTTTTCTAATCAATCGATAATCATTACCGTATACATGTACATAGTGTACGTGCATGTACGTACTTCTTCAGAGATCGATCGTATGTACTCAACCGTGGGTAACATTGATATTGGGGAATAATAAATTGATGATCCTGTTGATACATAAAACTAGATAAACTAAATCAAATAAAGTATGTGTAGCAAATGTGAAGACAGTTCTTGACCTCTGTGCAATACACAACGTTACAATACACAGTGTAAAAGTTACGGAGATTGCCGATAGGATTACCAAGGTATAGTGTTCCGGTTGTAATGAGATCCACAGTAATCACATAATGGAAGTGTAAACACACCTCCATAAAAACCGTTTGATGTTATTTCAAATACGTATGGCATAGAGTGATGTCCCCTTAAACCACGGTGCCGGGTTTACTTTGGCTCAGCAATTTTTGTGAATTTTTTCTTCAAAATAGTGTTTTACACAACATAAAACAGACAGTGTGTGTGTAGGTAGTTGTGAAGTGGATAAATCGCAGAAATTTGATGAAATTTTGCGATTTGAACTGATTGGTGATTGATACCTGTTTGCGAGCAGTGAGATCGTTATACATGCACAGGTAAAACATGGCGGACGGTCAATCAGAAACTTACGCTGAAAGGTGGTCAAAAGTGGTCAACACATGATGAATGATTTACAGCACAGATATGAAGAGGCCAAGCCTATATTTTTATTGGAGAGCGACATTTTTGGATTCACCACTCCCCAACGAAAAGATTGGCTCACACACCAAGAAATATATAAATCGATCTGATCTGTCGTTGAGTACGGTCACATTCGTGGGATTCAGCGGACCGGAAAACAATGGCGGATCTATATGGACAATATTCAGGACAGAACAACCCTACTATCGAAAGGTATAGTAATGCGTAAAAAGCTGGTCAATCTTCAAGATACCAACCCACGTCGCGTTACAACATCGCGCGTTAGAATTTCAAATATCCCCCTCTCAGCTGACGATAAACTAGTCAAGCGGGCTTTAGATTTAGAGGGGTGCCAGATACTTTCTTTCTATAGAGAATTACTCAGAGTAGACAGCAAACTAACCAGTTGTGAAACGGGTGATAGAATTGCCATTACACAAAAAATCTTTACTTCCCTACCACGAAAATTGGAAATAGGACGTTATAATGCCTATATATTTCATGCTGGTCAAACAAAACCCGAAAGTGATATCGATACAAAAAAAGGAAGATCAAATCTGTAAAAAATGCTTAGAACCCGGGCATGTAATTAGAAATTGTCCTAATGTGCGGGTTTGTCGAACCTGCAATATGCCCCAGCATAAAATGGTAGACTGTCCGGGGATGTCCGGTGATAATAGACCTCTACGCGGGATGAACCTCGATGAGCCTTCCATAGTGAGCAAGGACGAGTCCCAGGAGGATGCTGATGCGGATCAGCTACAGCATCCGAATCAACATCCTCATCCGATGAAGATATCCATTCTGACCCAACCTCGAATGCTGTACTAGCGAACAAGGTCGCGGGAGCTCCAAATGTCCTGTAATATAGTTGGCGGCGACGGAATAAACAAGAGGCCAGTAGATTAGACTATTGATTGGTAAACAAGACCTATCTCAGTAGGGTGAAATCATGCGATCTCCGACCCGCTCAGGTATCTATGAAAGGTATCTATGAAAGTTCACCAACCAACGGATAATCGGGTAAGTAAGTTTGGAAACTGAATAGCAGAGTCTTAAAGGATGCTGAATATAATGAATTGATAAAATCTGTTTTTAATAATTGTATTATTAAAAGTAAATATATAGAACAGACTGTTACTTTTCGGAGCAGAGTCGTGCTTATAGCAACAGCCTGTAAGGTGTAAGGTGGTATTTAGCTGAACGTGTCTGTGAGGGACGTTTTTTGCACCGCCACACCACCTGATGCGCGGCCACCTGTTGTTGGGAGTTTTTGTGTATAGTGTAAATTGTCTGAGATTAATTGTCAGGAAATTAAGGGTTGCATACATTTTATATGTCTCCTTTTTTCTTTTCGGATTATGTAGAGGCTTGGTGTATGAAAACCAATGTAGTGTGTATGACATGGACATGAACACAGCTGTTATAGAACAAGTTAGCTATGGACGAAAACTGGTCAAGAAAACGTTAAACAAAAAAGTCTCATTTTCTTTTCACTTTTTTGCTCTAAACTTTCCGCTACAATTGTGAAGTAAGAAGTTTCAAAAGATTCTCTAAACGTTTTACTGAGAATAATTAAAAGTTAAAGTTTTTTTGTTAATGGTACATGCAGAGAATTTGAAATGCTTGGTTTAACAAGAGGCCCAGAGGGTCTGTATCGCTCACCTGGTTTGTAATGCCAAGTAATGTTCTGAATATAGGTTCATTGTTTCTTTTCTGAAGGAATTTTAATATTAACCTCTAAATCCCCTATTGGGCCCCGCCCCTCCCGCCCCCAAGGGGGTCAGAGCCAAAATTTATACAAGTTCTGTTCCCCTTCTTTCAAGGATGTTTATGGCCAAATTTGGTCACAATCCAAACAAAACTCTAGGACAAGAAGTGATTTATAGGATTTACCTCTATTTCCCCTATTGGGCCCCACCCGTCCTGCCCTCGGGGGGCCAGAGTCAAAATTTATACAAGTTCTGTTCCCCTTCCCCCAAGGATGTTTGTGGCCAAATTTGGTTACAATCCATGCAGAACTCGACGACTAGTAGCGATTTAAAGGATTTACCTCTATTTCCCCTATTGGGCCCCGCCCCTCCTGCCCCCGGGGGGTCAGAGCCAAAATTTATACAAGTTCTGTTCCCCTTCCCCAAAGGATGTTTGTGGCCAAATTTGGTTACATTCCATTCAGAACTCTATGACTAGTAGCGATTTAAAGGATTTACCTCTATTTCCCCTATTGGGCTCCGCCCCTCCTGCCCCCGGGGGATCAGAGCCAAAATTTATACAAGTTCTGTTCCCCTTCCCCAAAGGATGTTTGTGGCTAATTTTGGTTACAATCCATGCAGAACTCTAGGACAAGTAGCGATTTAAAGGATTTACCTCTATTACTCCTATTGGGCCCCGCCCCTCCTGCCCCCGGGGGGTCAGAGCCAAAATTTATACAAGTTCTGTTCCCCTTCCCCAAAGGATGTTTGTGGCCAAATTTGGTTACATTCCATTCAGAACTCTATGACTAGTAGCGATTTAAAGGATTTACCTCTATTTCCCCTATTGGGCTCCGCCCCTCCTGCCCCCGGGGGATCAGAGCCAAAATTTATACAAGTTCTGTTCCCCTTCCCCAAAGGATGTTTGTGGCTAATTTTGGTTACAATCCATGCAGAACTCTAGGACAAGTAGCGATTTAAAGGATTTACCTCTATTACACCTATTGGGCCCCGCCCCTCCTGCCCCGGGGGGACAGAGCCAAAATTTATACAAGTTCTGTTTCCCCTCCCCCAAGGATGTTTGTGGCCAAATTTGGTTACAATCCATGCAGAACTCTAGGACAAGTAGCGATTTATAGGATTTACCTCTATTTCCCCTATTGGGCCCCGCCCCTCCTGCCCCGGGGGGGACAGAGCCAAAATTTATACAAGTTCTGTTTCCCCTCCCCCAAGGATGTTTGTGGCCAAATTTGGTTACAATCCATGCAGAACTCTACGACTAGTAGCGATTTAAAGGATTTACCTCTATTTCCCCTATTGGGCCCCGCCCCTCCTGCCCCCGGGGGGTCAGAGCCAAAATTTATACAAGTTCTGTTCCCCTTCCCCAAAGGATGTTTGTGGCCAAATTTGGTTACATTCCATTCAGAACTCTATGACTAGTAGCGATTTAAAGGATTTATCTCTATTTCCCCTATTGGGCTCCGCCCCTCCTGCCCCCGGGGGATCAGAGCCAAAATTTATAAAGTTCTGTTCCCCTTCCCCAAAGGATGTTTGTGGCTAATTTTGGTTACAATCCATGCAGAACTCTAGGACAAGTAGCGATTTAAAGGATTTACCTCTATTACCCCTATTGGGCCCCGCCCCTCCTGCCCCGGGGGGACAGAGCCAAAATTTATACAAGTTCTGTTTCCCCTCCCCCAAGGATGTTTGTGGCCAAATTTGGTTACAATCCATGCAGAACTCTAGGACAAGTAGCGATTTATAGGATTTACCTCTATTTCCCCTATTGGGCCCCGCCCCTCCTGCCCCGGGGGGGACAGAGCCAAAATTTATACAAGTTCTGTTTCCCCTCCCCCAAGGATGTTTGTGGCCAAATTTGGTTACAATCCATGCAGAACTCTTTGACTAGTAGCGATTTAAAGGAAATGTTGACGGACGGACGGACGACGGACGCCACGCCATGACATAAGCTCACCGGCCCTTCGGGCCAGGTGAGCTAATATACAAATTAAATTGTTTCTTTAGCAGGAATCCTGTTGAATAGCCAGAATCCTTTTGCTAAAGGAATTCCTGCTGAATAGCCAGAATCCTGCTAAAGGAATTCCTGTTGAAAGCCGGAATCCTGCTAAAGGAATTCCTGTTGAATAGCTGGAATTCTGTTAAGCTTAGAAATTACTACTTTACAACTGGACTTCTGTTAAACTCATTAAAATACTCCATGTAAAGTCCGTTCAAACTCCAGGTAAAATCCATGTGAAGTCCGTCTAATGGTTCAGTTATTTCTACACGAGTTTAAACAGGATTTCGGTTAAGCTTACACAGAAAAAGACCACAGCCTCCAAAACCAGAGTTCAACGTCCTAAGACCAACGAAGAGAACAGTACTTGCTTCAAATGTCAAGGAAAGGGACATATCAAACCTAATTGTAATTGGGTCGGCATTGGACAAGCTTTCCCATCGCTTCTTTATGGTTTGTGTGAACAGAATGGACACAAGTGTTGTTGGCTATCGCAATCTGATTAAAATACAGATCCTTAATATCACTATGTTGAACTATTAAATGTATTGGTTATATGGATCTGTATTTTAATCAGATTGAGGCTATTGGTGCCTACTACCACAGATGTTTGTAAACTATGTAGCGAGACAGGTCATGGATGGACGTCGTGTTGCTCTCTCTCACATTCCCCACTCAGACCATACACACGGTCCTACGACCAGTCATTCAGTCCAATTTGATTCTTTGGCAACGCCAAGTTGATGAACTTTGGGAACGGGCAAAGCATGCGAAGGCTTTAAATTCCAAGTACTCAACATATCAGAAACAGGGGAGAGAAGAGGTCAAATCAGTCCTTTCGGAAGAAGTTCTGTTTCGCCTTCAACAATGGCGAAACATGTTCCATGCAACCCAATCCGATTAAAATACAGATCCTTATAACCACTCCGTTCAATAGAGAATTCTGACAACATCCTATAAGGGTTGATGTTCGCATGTTCTACACCTTGTTACGTCATCTGTTAACGACATTTCAGCCAAATATAAATATGCAATTAGCTTTGTTGTACTATTTGACTTTGACATAATCTCTGATAACGTGTCATGAGAAAAGACTGCGCAATGTCAGGATCTGTCTGAATACCTAATGTACAGCCTACAATTATGAAGTTATGAGCGTTTAAAGTTTGTTTGAAAAAAGGTAGATTTTTACGTCTGTGACCTTCACCTTGAACTCAATTGTACAAAATCGAACGTGCGTTTCGAGAACGTGTCCAAAATTGAGTGTAGTACCTTGTTCCGTCGGAGAAAAAGTGTCAAGAAGGTTTTGTAGAAATAATAAGAATAACTAGATTTGATCGCGATCAAAACACATGATTTTCACCCAGGTAATAATACCCCTTTCCTTTGCTTTTTTAAGACGAATGACGAAAGAATGAATAACGAACGACAAACAAAAGAAACAAGAGGCCCATGGGCATTAACGGTCATTTAACTATTGGCACAATACAACACCTCAAAGAATATAGTAGTGGCAATAAAAGTTCTAAAGCCAACACTTGTTTTTGCCTGTAAATGGACCCAGAAAAAGAGTATGTCAGAAATTCTTCATCAAAACATTAGGAGTGAGTGAAAAAATCATCCGATATTCATTACAAACAATGTGGATCGAAAAAAAAACAAAGACAAAGAACAAGCACGGACTGATCCCACAAAATACGCAGCAACATTCGACCTTCAGGCAGTTCTGTCCACACCGTGTTCTCTGGTAGGAGAACAATATCATAAAAGAAAACTGTCGTGTTATAATTTGTCTTTCTACTCCTTGGGAAACAACAAAGGAACATGCTATATGTGGGAAGAGACTCAAGCCCAAAGAGGTTCCTGTGAAATAGCCACCTGTTTGGCCAAACATGTCAATTCTTAGGTGTGCTCATCAACATCAAGGATTAAAGAAGTTACATTATACTCCGACACATTTGGTGGACAAAACAGGAATAGATATGTTGCCTGTTCCCTGCTTCATTGCTTAAAAACATTACCTCAGCTGAATTCAATTAACCACAATTTTTTCGAGAAGGGACATTCTCACATGGAGTAGTATTCAATACACTCCACAATAGAAGGAGCAAAGAAATTGACGAGGGTGTATGTGCCATCACAGTGGGACACTGTCGTGACCATGGCGAGACGGAAGAATCCCTATGTTGTTGTTCCTGTTAAAGCTGACAATGCAAGTTAAAAACATGCAGTTGAAATTAAAAAAAAATATATTATAACGAAATATATTTTTTTTCAAAAATTGTTTCTGAGACATCCCCTAGTTATGATAGTGTGGTATCTAAGGAAGTGGTAGCCATTTTTCTTTTGCTCTGCTTAGTAACCTTCACTGGCCAACCCCCTATATAAAGCACGGGACACTTGATACACGTGTATCATTCTAAACATATCTATTCTCAGATACACATGCCCCGATATTGCAAATAACAATGTCAAATTGAAAATAAACACTGCACTCACCTGACAATATTTCATTGAAGTAATAGATGAATGTGTTGTCAGCTATATCCAAACATATGTCCAATACGAACTAATAAAACACTTCAATATACACAGTTTTACACGTACATGTACAACGACACGTGTGTGTCCTTGATAGTTGTCGCTCGTTCAGGTCAGGTACATAGTCACGTGTATATGGTCAGTTGACTGCGTCGGGTACGATGATATACGTGGAGATATGTGGACGGATTATTTTTGGATTTCTATTCACTTGCGTTGGAATTTTATTTTGAGAAACATCTAAATGACAACTTAGAGGAGTTGACATGTTTTCTTGCTAAAAAAGTCCCATATAGTTTTACAGGTGATGGTTTTGTTTACCTATTTGTAGGTGATATAACCTGTGGACTGCTAGGTGTATAGGTACATGAATGAGTGCACGTGTGTCGATTCACGCGCTTTATATAGGGGTCGGTGAGTCGTCGGAATGTAAAACAAAAATGGCTGTCCTCAACCGGGGAATGTCTCATAAACGATTCTTGGAAAAACGAGTATACTTACTTAAAAAAAATCATGTTAATAATTTTAACTTGCATTGTCAGCTTTAAGTTTGGTGATATCAGGGATTTCAAGTGGTTGGCAGAAACATACTGCCCAAATACGAAGATGTCAACTGATGATCAGCGAATCAACTGGCTCAAAGTCAAGTGGATTCAGGTTCGACAGGAACATACCGACTGTCTTTTCATTAATTATGGTTTTGATCCTGTCAACTTCAAGGAAGTTGAGGTGACCTCCAATGCAAAAACGAGGAGAAAGCCTAATTCATGGCCTAAAGATGTAATCAGGCGATATGAGGTCAAACAACCAATTTCAATAGCAAAGAAGAGAAATTACTTTCTCTGTGTTCTTCGGGAGTGATTCCCAAGGAATACCATACATATTATGAAAATCTTCCAACAACCAAAAGCTGCAAAGAGAAGATTCCTCTACCAGACAGCGACATTGATACGGACACTGAATGACCATGAAGACTGCAATTAAAATGCAGCAAGCATTTGTAAAGTACGCAAAGGAATGTTAAGTTGATTGTTCTTGGTAACATTTCAACAATGATATTCCATCAAGAGATTTCATACGTATTTGTATAAGTATCATTTTGTGACTAACATACATTAAAAATTAGTTTTATTCACGTGGATTATTGGAATTATTCACTGTGATGAGTAAATAAACTTGATTTAATGATGTGCATATATATATTTTTAAACATTAATCCTAACAAAAGATCATTGAAATTCTGTTTTCGTTATAACACAAATAATTCCTCTGAAAAGATGAGATACGCCCTGTAAAAAGATGTAGTTTTATGAACGTTTGTCATATTTTTGTGTAAAGAGTATGGTTATATATCTGAAATACGCCCTTACTACACACTATTATTGACATGATATGGGGAAGAGTAAGGGCGTATTTCACTAATTGTCTAATAAATCATATTCTGCGGACATTCTGGGTAAATGAATTTTTGTACATGTTTGGAGTCTCATTTGTCATAGTAATAATCAGTTAATGCAACACAAATGTAATAAACTGATTTTCAGTAGTTACTCAAAACTTTAATTTGACGTATCTCCAAAGTATGAAAAATTGATATAAGCCCTTACTCCACTCAACCCTCGATATAATGTACCGCAAATTTCATCACATGTGAGTTCCTGATGATAATCCATATCTGTCTTGTGTGGTCACATATTTTACATGCGAGTCCCCATTTTTGACGTGCCATTGATTCCAAAATTTATAATTTCCAATCAAGTTAGGTTATTATACATTTGTGTAGGTTATTATACATTTGTGTTGTTTATTACAAACTCTTTATTACGACGGAAGTTTTAATAATCTAATATTGTTAATTAAGCTTATAACGTTATAACTGTTAGTTGAGTTGTAACGTTAGCTTTTTTTAAATCTGTCCCCAACTTATTTTGTTAGTGTCCCAGATACTTTGTACTTTCTTTGTTTTTAGACGATGTTCCTGGTCCACTACGACGTATCAGACGACGAACGGCATTGGAACATACAGTGACACGCAATTCAACATTCAACCCGCCCCTGTAACAAGTACGGTCGAGAGGGCTGTGGATAGTGCTGAAAGCAGTCATCAAAACCTGTCACCTACAACAACAACTCCCTCCACACAATCCATCGCTAGTGAACCGTTCAGACAGATCAGGGATGAGGATTATTTACTCAGATATTCTGATATGGTCCCTCAAAATAACCAACTCCCAAATGACACTGTTATCGGTAAAACAGTTCCCAGCACAGGTCAAAGTGGGTCATTGTGTGTCCCTACTGATGTTTCATCTAGTGGAATGCCTCAGAGCTTTCATCCTAACAGACTTCAAACATTCCAATCAAGTGTTACAAACACTATTGGTACAACGCACACACGTAGGACCATTATTCCAGCAGCGGCATCAGGAGGCCCATCTGGATCGACAACAGATCAAATTCCATTTCTACCTGTACAAGGACTGGTACCAACTACACAAAGGATGACGGGTCCAACAGCAGCAGTGCACACTGACCCTCCAACTGTGTCTGGACATTTGCCAATACCCATGGCTGGCCACTTCAGCATGGAAAACTCATTGGCGACGGCTGTGTCAAATGTCACCGGTGAGGGTCGATATTATACATATGATAGTGTGTCCCGACCTCTTGATTTACACATAGATCAAGATGAAATCAAAAATTCTTGTAGACGAATTCGTAGAGTTTGGTTCTTTATTAAATATAACTACAGAAAATTAAATGGATCTGAATCGGCCATTGTGACCAAACAAGGCCCATTCGAATTACCTCTTTCCAAACCTTCAGATCTCCTCATTAGGCTTGGTACCAAAAACGGAACCCAACGAATCAGGGTTATCCACCATTTGTCAAACCCTCTTGGATCATCAATCAATGATGGTATTGATCCTAAAGATGCTTCTGTGTCTTATCAATCAATTGATGATGCTATGTCCCTCATCAAGCGCTTTGGTTGTGGGGCTTTGATGGCTAAATCTGATATTGAGTCAGCTTTTCGGCTTATCCCTATTTATCCTAATGACTATGAGCTTTTAAGATTCCAGATTGAGGGCAGATTTTATTTCGATAGAGTGTTACCTATGGGATGATCTATACCATGTCGCCTGTTTGAAACTTTTAGTTTAGCCATACATTGGGTAATGGAAAACAATTATCAAGTTACGGGTATGGTACACATTTTAGATTACTTTTTTTTTCGTAGGGCCGCCAGCAGACAATAACAAGTGCATAGATGATCTGACAATTTTTTTTAAAATTTTGTCATTGCACTAATATCCCTATAAAACAGAGTAAAACATTGCATCCCTGTACCCGTTTTACTTTTTTAGGCATAGAGTTAGACAGCGTTACGATTGAAGCTAGGCTTCCTATGGACAAGGTCCTTAAAGCTCGCCAGTTGTTACACCAATTCTCGAGTCGAAAGAAGTTACATTAAGAGAATTAAAAGAACACTGATAGGAGTGTTGATTTTTGTTTGTTTGTTTGATTTATTAACGTCCTATTAATAGCTATGGTTATGTAAGGACGGCCTCCCATGTATGCGGTGTGTTGCGTGTATGTTGTGCAAGGTGAGTGTACTAGGAGACTGCGGTATGTTCGTGTTGTGTCTTCTTGTATAGTGGAACTGTTGCCCTTTTTATAGTGCTATATCACTGAAGCATAATTTTGCATGCAAAGTGGTATCCCCAGGTCGTACTTTTTAAGACGTTTGATTACTGACTCGAGGCCTAAAAAAATCTGTCTTCAACCTGGAAGTAAGATATGGAGGTTGCTGCAAGAAAACTTGCATGTTTTCTTGAGTCGTCAGTATCCGATCAAGACCTTCATAAGGGTTTCAGGGACGTCGTCAGCACTCTCATTGTGGATGACATTTCATTAATTATTCGAAATGATCGTGTTATTTCAAAGGTAGGAGAAAACCTTTATCTAAAACACGGAAAAAACCCAAAAACCATACATCAGCCAAGAGATAAGGCTATTGGGAAGGCTGGTAATTGAGATGAGGACCACTGTAGGAAATCCCAATGGCTATTTAAAAGACTCTGAAGCCCGCTTTCTTTGACAGCCTATGGTATCGAAATCAGGAATCTGCCATTGAACTAGAAAAAGTTGCCAAGATGCTGCTGGCAGTAGATGCAGGCAACGCGCTTGCAGATGTCAGGAAAGGGGGTGAGTTCTTCATAGATATCTTAATTCATATTTGCATTTTTATTTTCTAACTTCTGATTTAAATTGAATTTCAATATGATATTATAACCTTCTTCATATACAGATGTTGATGTCGCTATTGACGAGAGTGAAAGTGAACAGGAGCTCGAGGATGACGGCATTAAAGAGATTACAGGTGTGTTGTGTGATGAATTTTGTCCAGTATTTATTCTCCCATTTTTTGCTCCGATTTAAACCTCATCCTCTGTTTAGAATATTTTCAAAATCGAATACATGTTTCTTCAATAACAATGTGTTCTCTCTTGTATCAGCTTTAAGAATAATACATATTGTGGATACTTTTGTTTTGTTTGTTTTAGTTTTAGGGCCCATCGACATTGAAACTTTGTATATGGGGCCGCGGTGGCGGAGTGGTTAAGATGTCCCGACATAATACCACAAGCCCTCCACCTCTGGGATGCGGGTTCGAATCCCATGTGGGGCAGTTGCCAGGTATTGACCGCTGGTCGGTGGTTTTTCTCCGGGTACTCCGGCTTTCCTCCACCAACAAACCTGGCACGTCCTTACATGACCCTGGCTGTTAATAGGACGTAAAAATAAATAAACCAAATTGTATGTAGACCTATTAGATGTACAGGTATATTCATATTTCGTGAACAAAGGACATCATGTGGCCCAATATGGGAAATCGGAGGTAAATATTCAAATTCCTTCAGAAAAGAAACAATGAACCTGTATTCAGAACATGACTTGGCATTACAAACCAGGTGAGCGATACAGGCCCTCTGGGCCTCTTGTTGAATACCAGTTACAATAATTATAGTGAAATGCATTTGGCGGCATTGCCACCAAAGATTAACCATGTTTAATGATGGAAAGAGATCGAGACATTTCGGCAACCATTACTGAAAAGCTACAGGACTGAAAATTGATATGTTATACTTATATACATATGTAGATTCATAAACTCTATTTCACAAGATACCATATTAAGTTCATGATCTAAAAATGTATACAATATAATCGACGCAACACGTGAATTTAGCGGACGACTTTGTGCTACGTTACTCTGAATTGTATAAATGCAAGACAATTCGGCACATATTGAATTGACTTTTTCGATCGAAATATATTGCAATAATATACAATTCATTGATTATTTTTACTGCTGCGGGTATTTTAAGATGTTTTTGATATAGCATTGATATGTCCATTTGTAATAATCATTTTACAAAACGTTCCGATTAGGACTTCTTTTATGAGGATGTGGCCACGATTTTGAACGTTCTGGGCCCAGTGTTGCATGACCAACGAGTAGGGCACAGTGTTGCATGACCAACACGTGCTGGCTATACGTAAATATAACCGTTAAGCGGTGATACTAATTAATGCAGGGAGATTTAAACAGACAGCTATTATGGTAGTGTTATTCATTCTTTAATCTTTGTAACATAACCTGTTTCAGTCTGTACAATGCATTAATTAGCTCTGTACGAATCGGTTAAAACGTTACATTTTTAAGGTGAATTATGTTTATTTTAACAGTATAGTCAGTGTTAGTTTTAGTTCCATGTTAAATCCATGCCAGTCTTTTGGGAAATACACAGTGTAATATAGAGTGCATTGTATAATAATATAATACAGTTCATGAAATCACTAAATCTTTCAATATGTACATGCGATTTCTGAGAGTCTAACAAATGTTTTGTATATTAACACTTTGACAAACCGGTCCATTCCAGAAAGCACTTGTTTATGATATACACATATAATAAAACCCCTTGATTTCTATGGCTGTTACTAAGGCCTGCAAAGTCATTGTGTGTTCCCCAGGACCTGGTCTGGTAAAATATGGGGAAGTGCATTCTGGTCACGTACGTGAAAAGAATCATTACCAGAAAGAGTGGGAACTTGATCCCAACACACACGTTTATATTGACGTTCGCAACACCAACGTTACCACAGAGTGTAACTGTTGGTTACCAGCGTTATGCTGTTACTGTCTTCATACCAAATCCATTGAGGTGCTGTAACTGCCAGAGGTATGGCCATCATGAGAGCAAATGTAGACGGAAGATGGTATGTCAGTACTGTGGTCGTGAAGGTCACAACGAAAAAGACGTATGTGACATTGTCAACCGTCAATTGAGGGGGTGACCATGCTGCGTCTGCTTGCACCTGTCCTGTCTGGACTCGGGAGAGAGAGATATTACGGGTCAAATATACCTGAGGTGTCTCTTTCCCCGAAGCTAGGAGGATAATCGAGTGTTCAGACCTGAATAAGGCAACTTATGCACAGATCACTCACCAAACACCTGTTGAGAGTGTCATTGTCAAACATGCGGCGGTCCAGGCCTTGGTTGATAAGCCTATTGTGAAACTCCATGGGCTCCTCTAGATGTGTGGGGACATCTACTGTGAGGTCCAGGTTGTCATCAGCACTACCGGTCTCATCTGGCTTGTGGCTACCGTCCATGGCGTCAGCCTGAACCACCGACAACGACGGGTCTTTTTGTAGACGGACGTCCTTACACATTCCTGTTGCCTGGGTCAAGGTCGACTTGACCTCCTGGCGTTTGGGGCGTGACAAGCGGCTTCCATTTGTTGAGGGCAGGTGCTGGTCGATCCAGTGGTCCAGAAAATCGCACCGACAGTTCAGCCTCATTTCACGGATCCACCTCTTGTTCGGTTGTTGATAAGCCAGGGTAGACTGTAGCCCCAGAACTCCTTCTCATTGACGGCTAGAGTCAAGATGGCTGTTTAGAACGCCATTGGCTCCAGCAACGTCCCGTCCTGGCTCACTCTCCGGATGCAGTGGAGACTGGTTTCATCTTTCATCCAGAGGACGGCAATAGTCTTCCTTGGAGCGGGCTGAGATGTCTTCCTGCCTGAAGGCTTCGGCTTGGAGGCAACCTTCCAACCACGCTTAATCTTGTTTGGACTGTCCGACATCATCGTGCAAGTAGAAAGTAGCACCAATTACTACTATGAAAAACACTCGGGACACCGGTACACATCAATGAGCATTGCCTGTACCTTGGTTACATTTACGCAGGACCCATGATACCATTCTCTGCACTCTTCGCATTGTATCATCAGCTCGCCGACGTCGGGGCCACGACAAACGCAATACAAACTTTTGCCCTTTAGTTTGGCCCTAAATGACCTTTTTTGTTGATGGGCCATAAAACTCAAACAAACAAACCTAATCATAGTTTCATAACTTTATATAGTTTCTTTTTAATTTTTTTATACTGTTTAATCATGTTTCAAATTATGTGGATAACTTTTAATATAACCTTATACGTTTCAATTTTTATTGAATATATTAAAGGGACATGAACCTTAAATAAGTTGTTCTGTATACTTAGATATGGTTTTCAGATGTTTATTGAATATTTTATTACAATGATTGGTTATCTGAAACTACAGGAAAACGTGGGGAATACCTACCTTAAAAATGATAAAAATAGACTGTCATGTTCTATTTTAGGAACACAAAACGAAAGCTGGCAGAAAGTGAGGTTTTAATGAACAACAAACGTGCTGACATGACAAGGAATATTTGTTTTCCACATTTTAAGATTATTTTATTAACATTTGTGCAATGCATTGTGGGAGGTCACTAAAGTTCAACACTACTATACTATCGTTATAAAATTCGACTGGGCCGGTTCAAAACACAGAAAGATGGAATTTCCATTATAATTATATTATTTGACACATTTGCACAATAACCGATATATATTACTTTGTAAGGTATCTGACACGTCTTAAATATGTATTTTACTCAAATTTACATGGTTTATTTAGGTTCATGTCCCTTTAAACTGTACCTACAATACATAAGATCGCAACTTCCAATCGTCATTGATATGGGAGCTAGTTATGGTCACACATATGACTCATTTGCACAGCTGGTCCATCCGTCTGTCGTAATGGCAACTGACGCGGCTTTCTGTTGTTCATTTTGAATTCTTAATTTTACTTCATCATACAGCTTTGGCAAAGCCGTGTCCGAAAAGAATTGCCTCGAAGGAATAGTGTATCGTGGCTCTAGTACTTTAATCATGTTTTTGAACCCTTCATTCTGTACAACACTGAACGGTCGTAAGTCTTTTACAATGAACTGTAGAATGGAATCCACAACACTGAACGGTCGTTAGTCTTTTACAATGAACTGTAGAATGGAATCTGTAATATCCTTCGCTCTTGGGACTTTGCTGGTACTTATTGAAAAAGGTCTTGATATCAGTGGGTTGAGTTGTCTGTTTAAAATCTATGGGACTTTGGATGTAGCTGCCTTGGAATAAGACGCGCATTTGTCACAGACAGGTGCTTCCTTGTCATATGGTCATTCAAATTTGAAGTGTTTCCGCTGTATTTCAAAACAATTGTGCAGTGTCTGCAAACAATCTTTTCTTTGAAACACTTTATCCTTTGTTTTAAAAACCCGAAATGCTGCCATACGGCTGCTTTTGCCTTCTTATTTGCAACAATTTCAAAATCACCGCTAACCTCCGCCATGTTGTTGTTGTAATCACTATTGCAAGGTATTGATCGAATTGGGTCAATTCTGACACCCCACTAAGAGCAATAGGAGGCCATGTCTAAAATACGGACCCGGAAAAAATGAGTCGGAAACTCCTTCAACTGTACAATGTATGAGTTTACCAAGATATTATTTTACATTTAAAACAATAACTACTTAAAAATTTATTCATTTAATCTGTACACTTGTGAAAATGCAACAATATTTGCTTAAGATAATTTTCATTGTGATTGAATTGTGTTGTTTCTGTATTTAGTGCTTTCCACTATCAAAATCTTAAAAAAAAAAAAAAAAAACCTCAATGACGCTTTTATGTACAAACACTACGCCGATATTTTTGCAGATTCAGTGGAAATTCTTGTTTTGAGTGTAATTTTTGCTCAGAGAAAAAACTACCTTAAACAATCGATAGTTAAATTTAATATCGCGATAGTTATCGACTTTAAATTATACTATCGACCTATTGCTATCGCGGGCAAAACTATTGCAATACATCGATAAGTCGACCTATCGTTACACACCACTACTACTGTGTCAGTACTGATGTAGGCTTGACTTACCTGTCCGGTTGGCAATGTCTGTTTGAATGGTTCTAAGGACGTATGCAAGTCCGCCTTTTACTCGGCACTATCCCCTTCATCAAAACTGAATAGAGGGTTAGGTGCAAAATCAAACAAATGGCTCATGTTGTCACTGATCACTGAAGACTTTTTTTATTTTCCATCTTTGTTTTATTTTCCATTCAATAATTCAATATCTAATATTCCAGTTCACAATAAGTTAACAATCTCTAAATATCTCTTGTACTTAAAGGTTTCTCTCTCTTCTGTTTTGTATCTCTTAGCTCCAATTCTCTGTTCTTACTCTCTGCTCTTACTGACTCACCACACCTAAATTTACATATTATATAAGTTCCTGGTGACCCTCAGAGAAGTCACCCCCTAAGGTCACCTACTAGAACCCAGGTTGACCCCAGAATCCACAACACTGTTTCTTTAAACCTAATTCCTGACAAAACCAATAATGATATTTAAAATCTATCGTCCCTAGAACACATTCTCTAGATTATAACCATATTAATTAAGTTTTACTTTAAACACGTCACATTTACTTAATTTACACTTAAATTTTACACATCCAAATGACTTATAAACTAATACAGTGCTCAAGCTACCACATTGTTTAAGATAATAAAAACATCTTCATAAACTGCATTACTTACACTTTCAGCTGATATCTATCTTATTCTCTAAATAGTTATTGCTAATTAGAAATAGTACATTTAATCTACTAAACAAAAACAACTATTCATAGAGGTAGAGTGTCAAACCTTATCTTGACCCAGTGGGATCTCTGACCTAGCTGACCATCATGATGCTGGCACAGTATGACACTTCCCTTCACAACCCAAATCACAAGCACTTACATAATATACCTGGCTAACAGGATTTACACTACTACACTTATCCTACCCAGCCCGAACAAACTTAATATCACCCAGACTCTCTTCCGTAATATTGCCAGGGGACCTCGCCTGAATAATTTGTGTAGCCGTCTTATCGCCCACACCTGGAAGGGCTCTTAAGTCCCTCAACATTGCGAAATTGATGAGGACGAAAGTCTTATCTCGTGTCGCGATTCCAGTCATAATTGTATTATACAAATAGGTGATATCGTGTTATTCTTTGCGTAAATGTAACCAAGAACACACGAAATGCACAGAAAAGCAAAATATAAATGAACAGTATTACTATTATCCGGTACCCTATGTAAGCTAATACACAGGACACAAGAAATGCTCAAGAATATTCAACTGTTTAAATATTGTGTAATCACCACTGCTTCAAGTTTAAAGTGAACAGTCGGGCAAGGATGGCTAAAGTCGGTAAAAATGGTGTGAATGTATCCAGTATAATTTCTTAGGAAATAGAAAAATAAAATCTCTCGCCAAAATCTGTCTGCGTACGAAGAAATTAATTTAAAGTATAGGAATCCTAAAACGTCCTCACGGCTGACTATGTCCGTGGTTACATTTACACGCAGCCTCGCTTTCAACTTTCCTTTACTTTAATGGTCAGAACTGGGAAACGTAAGCAGAACTTGGCCGTCGTATTAATATGTGAGAACTTTTGGAAGGCCAATGAACGCATTTAGACTGGTTTTCTTTGCCCGACTATTCTCTTTAAGAACAAAAAATAACAGTTTCAGACCTGTGGATAGTAAAAAAAATGACAAACTCTGAACCAAATATTTTTAAGTCCAACAATACAGTCAAACCTCGATGTATCGAAGTTCAAGGGACCGTCAGAAAAACTTCGAAACATCGAGACTTCGAATTATTCGTGGTTGAAATAAGACAGATGGTTTTTTTTTTACCATGACCAACTGTGGAAGTTGTGTACATGTCGTCTCCGTTCCGTAACTTTATAATCATTGTATTTACCACAAGCAAAACAAAATAAGTAACTTTATAATCATTGTATTTACCACAAGCAAAACAAAATAAGAACGAAGTATGCAATTAATCACATGTATTGCTATCGTTAGCAATATATATGTATATTATAAACAAGACTTACATGTACTAGGCCTAACCCATGTACAAGTGTTCGTTTGGTGACTATTTAAGCGATGGTTGATATTACGGAATAAATATAAAAACGAAAACACGTTGTAAAAACGAAACTAAAAAGGAGGAACCGAAAGCGCTACACCACCTACAAAATACTTCGATTTAGAATGATCGATTTGCTCCAGTATTTATGCCAAAGTTGTGCAATGTAACAGTTTTGAGTATGAGTTACTAATAATGTGGCTCGCTGTTTACCATTCTGTAGAATTCTACAAACCGCTACCAATGGCGGCGGCGAACATCAAAAACAACTAACTGTATCTTTGCCGTACTAATGATTTAATAACGCAGCTTGTAAAAACAAAGCACCGGGTATCGGTCTGATTAGTGATATTTATTATCTTGATGATATAAAGCTAGCAACACAAGCTGTCATAATCCCTATTATCCGGCGAAGGGCCGTCGCAAGACAACTAGGTGTGACAGCATGCCGCGGGGTATCGGCGAACACCTGATACGTACAGGTAAATTTTTATTTGAATCATCGAGTGTCAGTTACCTATGATTCTATAACAAGTGGTCCATGAAAATTTTTGTTTGTTTGTTTGATTGATTAATTAACGTCCTATTAACAGCTATGGTCATGTAAGGATGGCCTCCCATGTATGCGGTGTGTTGCTTGTATGTTGTGCGAGGTGCGTGTTTCGGGAGACTGCGGTATATTCATGTTGTGTCTTCTTGTATAGTGGAACTTTTGCCCTTTTTAAAGTTCGATACATCGAGAACTTTGATTCATAAAACTTCGATTCATACATGGGTTAGTTAGTAATGTTATATAGTGAAGAAATTCGGGACCAGACAAAAAGTTCGATACAGCGAGAAATTCGATTCATCGAAGTTCGAATCATCAAGGTTTGACTGTATATGAAATAGCAACAATTATCTGTATATAATAACAATTATTATACCTCAAGTGAGAAACCTGCATTCTGATTGGTCGAAAGATATTTGGTATTTTACACTATCACACGGCAGGTAACATTAGAACAATAGGAAACAATAGACACTTTCGTAGCAACGGGTAATAGTGTATTTTTGACAGTGCAAAATATTAACTGCCCGAAAAAGATGCGCACTCGTTTTTTCCCCCGACCCCATCTTATTATCATATTAAGGATGGAGCTTTCTGTTCACGTCTTCTGCTTACTGTCAAAGGGCTATGTGTTGGTTTTTATGAACCCGTCGGTGATTAGGTGAACAGAAAACATGCGATTTCAAGCGTCTTTGTGACATTGCTTATGTTGTAAACAGTCGACAAGACGAAACCAAAATTCATTGAGATTTACAAAAACGTTAAGATTTAAACAAACGCAGGAGACAAGAAATCAAGAATTTTCACTAAATGCTTATTGTGAGTATTCTTTTTTATAATGCAGTGATAGTTAGCGCTACTGAGTAGAAGCTGATATGCTATTCTACTGCCGACGGTGACTGTTCGACTTTTGCTAAAATCAGTTAAAGTGTTTCAATATATTGCAAATACTTGAAAACTAGTTTTGTTTCTAGACTTTTGGTATAATAGAATAAATACTACCTGCATAAGAGGGTAACAGTGCCTAGTGTCACACCCCTTGGAATATCACTGTCACCCTCTGCTTCGCCTCGGGTGACAGTGATATCCTCTGGGTGACACTAGGTACTGTCACCCACTAATGCAGGTAGTATTTATATAATATCAAATACTAACCAAATATCTTGGGAAGTCAGACAACAATATAAGAACGACAACTAGTGAATTATCTGAAACAGTCAAGATAAGTCGACGAAAACAAATTGTTCACTCCTCACGAAATGAAAATATGCAGAATATGTCCTGCAGAACAATATATAAAGATAACAACAACAATATAATATTATTCAAAAATGAGTCGAGAGAGATACTGATATATCACCGTTAAATATGCAAATAATGGTGACAAACAACGAAATATTTTCCAAAGACCAGTATAGTAATATCAACAGCGACACAAAAATTCAAAATGGCGACACCATGCACATGTTTTTCAAACCCGACATGTGCTTCATTCGAAAAGTTGACCGGGTGGGGTGTGTTGCTTGGTGTCTTCGGCGGCATGCTTAAGTGATATAGCACTATAAAAAAGCAAAAGTTCCACTATACAAGAAGACACTACATGAATATACCGCAGTCTCCCAAAACACGCACCTCGCACAACATACACGCAACACACAGCATACATGGGAGGCCGTCCTTACATGACCATATCTGTTAATAGGATGTTAATTAATAAAACAAACAAACAAAAAATTGCCGACGACGCCAATATTGTGAACCACGTGTGGAGTCACTACAAAGGTATAAACAATATGGTCACTGTTAACAGTAAGTATACTCACCGGTTTAAGTGTAGCCTTGGAAATACGTAGCAATGTGGATAACTAATAACAAATCAATACAGTTCAACACAGGTCCTTTCGATTTGGTGTCTTCGGCGCCATGCTTCAGTGATATAGCACTATAAAAAGGGCAACAGTTCCACTACACAAGAAGACACTACATGAATATACCGCAGTCTCCCAGGACACGCACCTCGCACAACATACACACAACACACTGCATACATGGGAGGCCGTCCTTACATGACCATAGCTGTTAATAGGACGTTAAATAATCAAACAAACTTTCGGTTTGGCGTGGTTCTCTCGACTGACGTTGGTGCCGTGTGCCAACCTGAGGTGTTCCGAGTACAGAGTACCGAAGGTTTGCTTCCGGCCGACATAAGCCTGTTTCACCACAATATTCTAACCCTCCTAAGGTCTTCTATGGGGAGCGACGCTGCCTCTACTTCGGCAGTATCTCCTAGATCAAACCTTTGACGAGTCTGTTCCAGGTAAAAATGGCTGTTGAATGCTGTGAGAAAATAAACCACCTCTGGCTCCGCCGGAGCCTTCTCCTTACCTCCCTCGACAACGAGCTCATCATTGTTAGTTCGCGATCTGTTGGAGAAACCATGCCCACAGTATCATAACATATCTTTAGTTCCCGAACTGTTGGAGAAACCATGCTTACGGTATCCTGGTAACACATCGTTAGTTCGCGATCTGTTGGAGAAACCACGCTCACAGTATCCTGGTAACATATCTTTAGTTCGGGATCTGTTGGAGAAACCATGCTCACAGTAACCTGGTAACATATCTTTAGTTCGGGATCTGTTGGAGAAACCATGCTCACAGTAACCTGGTAACATATCTTTAGTTCGCGATCTGTTGGAGAAACCATGCTCACAGTATCCTGGTAACATATCTTTAGTTCGGGATCTGTTGGAGAAACCATGCTCACAGTAACCTGGTAACATATCTTTAGTTCGCGATCTGTTGGAGAAACCATGCTCACAGTATCCTGGTAACATATCTTTAGTTCGGGATCTGTTGGAGAAACCATGCTGATGGTATCCTGGTAACATATCTTTAGTTCGCGATCTGTTGGAGAAACCATGCTCACAGTATCCTGGTAACATATCTTTAGTTCGCGATCTGTTGGAGAAACCATGCTCACAGTAACCTGGTAACATATCTTTAGTTCGCGATCTGTTGGAGAAACCATGCTCACAGTATCCTGGTAACATATCTTTAGTTCGGGATCTGTTGGAGAAACCATGCTCACAGTAACCTGGAGAAACCATGCTCACAGTAACCTGGTAACATATCTTTAGTTCGGGATCTGTTGGAGAAACCATGCTTACGGTATCCTGGTAACATATCTTTAGTTCGCGATCTGTTGGAGAAACCATGCTGATGGTATCCTGGTAACATATCTTTAGTTCGGGATCTGTTGGAGAAACCATGCTGATGGTATCCTGGTAACATATCTTTAGTTCGCGATCTGTTGGAGAAACCATGCTCACAGTAACCTGGTAACATATCTTCAGTCCATGTAAAGGGAATACTGTAATATCAAATAATTAAACTTGTGATAGTACAATTGCAAGATTGATAAAAATAAAAACAATTTAACTTAACTCTCGATTGATCCTAACCCCCAACGCCTTGGAAATCTAGGTACCAGCTGATTGGTAATACAGGGCCCACAAAACCTCTGGGTAAGTATGGCCGTGAATATATTGAAGGCATCAGTACATGTCTTAATAGGCTATATTTTATCAAATAAACAAAATGCACCTTGCACTTCACACATGCTACACACTGCATACATGTCCGTCCTTACATGACCTTGGCTGTAAATATGACGTAAAAATAATCAAACAAACAAATGAATGGTCAACTCCAAGATCTCTTGATTCCGATTGGTTCTCAACTTCAGGCTTCTTTTCATAGCAAATTTTCTCTAAAATATCATTGTATTTTCTGTTTAATAGGTAGTTGCTTATTCAAAGTATTAAACAATAGGATATTGGCTCTATTTAGATACTATATTTTATGGTTGAAATTGAAGATATCACTGCATATTGTATCGTGGAAAGTTTCCCTGAATGAAGACGAGAAACCACGGTATAAATATAGAGTTAAAGTTGTGGGATAAATAAGTTCCCCAACACGCGACTGTTGTTTATCTAATATATATAGTGGAACTGTTGCCCTTTTTATAGTGCTATATCACTGAAGCATACCGCCGAAGACACCAAGCAACACACCCCACCCGGTCACATTATACTGACAACGGGCGAACCAGTCGTTCCCCTTCCTGTATGCTGAGCGCTAAGCAGGAGCAGAAACTACCACTTTTATAGACTTTGGTGTGTCTCGGCCAGGGGACAGAACCCACAAAGTTTCGTCTCTCAAATGATTCATTTATCAATAGATCTGGTAGAAATTCCGCTCTGAGGCGGTACTTGGCTTCACCAACCGTCTCAAACTATAACAATTTTAAAATTTGGAGAGCAAAAGCTCGAAGGTCTATCAAATCCGACAAGAAAAGTACTTAGAAAGAGTACGTCTAAAAAATTAATTCCAATACATCTTCGAAGAAAGTTTGGGAAATGATTGGTAAAATCAGTGGGAAAAGAAAAATAACACCATCCTCCCACCTCATTAACAAAAATAAAATATTTTCTTCAAAATCCGAAATAGCTGACGCTTTTGCCAAAAATTTTGCTAGAAATTCATCCGTCAAAAATCGTTCCAAAAAATTTCAAAAAGAAAAGGAAAAGAGACGTCTTAATTTTAAATCCTCCAATAGTGAAAGTTACAATAGGCCTTTCGAGATACCAGAATTGCTCGAGTCCATTGAGAAATCAAAGGGCTCGGCAGCTGGACCAGACGAAATTTCATATGTTTTTAAAACAAACAAACAGACTCTTCACTAAAATGTCTTTTAACTATATTTAATCAAATTTACTCTTCTGGCAAAATTCCCGAGTCTTGGAAGGAATCTACTGTTATACCCCTTCCAAAGCCCGGGAAAGATGCTACTGATGCCAAAAACTATCCTATTTCATTGACGAGTTGTATTTGTAAAACTCTAGAACGTATGATAAATACTAGATTAGATTTGGTTCCTGGTCATTCAAGGTCACAGGGGTCAAATAGGCTAAAATCCTTTAAACAACTAATTGTGAATAACTAAAGACCTGATATTAGGCCTATGGCATGCTGGGATGAAGGGCTACCAAGTTTGTTCAAATGAATGACCTTAAGCTTCATTCAAGGTCACAGGGGTCAAAAAGGCTAAAATCTTTAAACGACTTCTTTTCAAGAACCAGACAGCCCAGGGTACTGATATTGGGCCCGTAGGATGCTGGGATTTCTGAAAGGCTACCAAGTTTGTTCAAATAAATGACCTTGACCTTCATTCAAGGTCACAGGGGTCAAATAAGCTATAACCATTTAAACAACATCTTGTGAATAATGAAGAGGTTTAGAGACCTGATATTGGGCCCTTGACATGCTGGGTGCTCGTCAAATTCAAGCTAAGGGTTAAGCAAAGATAATGATTACCATTCAAGGTCACAGGGGTCACAATGGCTAAAATCTTTAAATAACTTAATGTGAATAATTAAGAGGCCTAGAGACCTGATATTGGGCCTGTGACATAATGGGATGAAGGGCTACTAAGTTTGTTCAAGTGAATAACCTTGATCTTCAATCAAGGTCTGAGGGGTCAAATAGGCTAAAATCTTTAAACGACTATGTTGTATTGTACTAATAGTCAGATGACCGTTAAGGCCCATGGGCCTCTTGTTTCATCACATCATCGTATCAACTCAACATTTCATCGTTTCATCAAAATTTTGCATGAGTTTTCTCATGTGTTTTAGCCAAAACTATTTTATCCCATGCAAACCTTTTTTTTTATCAAATAAACGTTTACGATCTGTGTTTTAGTCCTTACTTGCCTTTTCTTACCCTGATCTTTTATCCTGATATTAATGCATGACTTGTAGTTTGGCCCTAAATGACCTTAGTTATCGATGGGCCGTAAAACTCGAACAAACAAACAAAAGAACCCAGAGCTTTCCTCACAGGGGCGAACGCTCAACTCAAGGCCAACAGTGAGGTGGCGCCAAGGGAGGCGTTAGCAAAGATAATGTCAGTTAGGAAGAAGAGAAAAGATAAGATCCTAAATTTAGACGCCTTTTACGATCATGCAATAGGGGCAGCATTGGCCTGTGTTTTTTTAGGTGTTTAATTGTGTATCCCTTGATCGCTGTCACAACTGCTGGTGGTAACGCACTTGTCTTTTCCGCAGATTTGTTATTGAGGGCAGATCGCTGTCCTTTGGCACTAGACACTGCTTCTAATAAATTAATCACAAGTTTTCGGGGATTATTCCCTGCCTTCTGGACAACTTGTGCCAACTGTTGTGGTGTCAGATAAACTTCAACATCTGGTATCAGTCTTATTTTAGGAGCGCTATTTACCTATAAAACAATCCAAAGCAAATGATTGACAAGAGATGATTTCATCACGAATTTTCAGACTACATTTACCAGTCACTAATGATACACACTATAAGTATCATTGAAAGATGTAATTGATGCTTTGACAAGGACATAAATGCAAACTATGACCTTGACCCTTAGCTTTTACTTTTCATCTTTGGGTATTTGTGTGACGTGAACATCTTGACCAAGTCTCGTGTAAATCGGTCAATTAATACCATAGTTATCAGCCAAAAACAAAGTTATGAATATCAAGGATATTGATTATAATATAATAACTTTAAGGCAACTGTATCTTCGATACAGGGCCTGTATCTTCGATACAGGGCCCTAACTAAAGGATAGATTATCACACTTAGTCACTGCTTCCTCCCATGGTGCTAAACACGTACTCGAACTTCTCTCGTAGCCATTTCCAGATTCATTTTTTGTCATCTGTATTGATTGGTGCTTCTGGTACTCTAACAGCCAAAGGAGAACTAGATTGCTCGGTAATGGCTACATGAGAACTTGGTGGTTCTCCTAGTGCTGAGGTTACCGTGTTTTTGAACAGTGATCTTGTTGGCTTTGGCTTAACCAACAATGGCAGGCTGGACATGGATTCCTAGGAATAAAAGTATTTTAAGCTAATTACTATATACTCATGAATATAGATATACATACCATAAAACACAATCCAAATTACAAGGTATACATCTTGCCATGCCATGTCATTAGTAAAAGCAAGCAATAGGCAGTAAACCTAAATAACAGTAATTAATTATATTTCTGAAGTGGTTTTGATTTCTTTCTCCCTCAACGTGTACAAAATAACCATACATAGTAACAGTGATCAGAATAGAGATGAGCATATATATGTACCTCTGGAGTAGAATAATGGTAAGAAGCTGCATCACCTTTAGAACTAGTTTTGTTCATGTTCTTATCCGGCTGAAAAAGAGAAGAAAATAATTAAACTATACGAAGAATACCACAACAAAACCCACCTGCTTGGCCACCTGGAGCTAAAACGCCAATCCAACCGGCGTCTCCAGGACTTACACAACACCAAATACAAACACCAAACATAAGAAAAAAAGTTACCGCCGCTCGTCATAGACGTGCTTTATCTTCACTGTCTATTGACGTTAAAAACGCCAAGCGACCAGCAAATACATAACCGCAGGAGCAACGACAGACCAAAACCACCAAGGTAAAGCTAGTGAGGCTCCCCGCACTAAACAACAAACCCAGTAAGGGATCAGATGACCCTATCCTTGGTCGGAACCCTGCCTCTGGCTCGCATACCCACATTGATCTATCGTTGTGCCATCCATCAATTCTTCTGGATTATGATTGGAGGGTCAACGATGATCTTTGTGGGAGCGATCACTTTCCAATTATACTTAAAAACATAGGGTCACCAAAACTTGAGGAGCCTATTCCTCGTTGGAATCTACATAAGGCGGACTGGGTTCAATTTAAAAATTTATGCGCAGAGGAGCTCATTGAGAATAAATTTTTGAACCTCGATGACCCCATTAAAATTTTCACAGAAGCACTCGCTTCTATCGCTACAAAACCCATACCAAAATCCGTGCCAAAATCTACAAAGTTTCTTCTCTCAAATGATTCATTTATCAATAGATCTGGTAGAAATGCAGCTCTGAGGCGGTACTTGGCTTTGCCAGCCGTCTCAAACTATATTAATTTTAAAATTTGGAGAGCAAATGCTCGAAGGTCTATCAAATCCGATTGCATTACATTGATTTTAAATACATAAGAGGTAAGTATATTGATGTCACCGACATGTACACGTTGTTCCATGCCGTGAGACATAATAGTATTTTCAATTATCTCAAAGAAATCGTCATTTTTAACAAAATTTGAACGTTTTCTCATCTTATCTTATATTACTAATGCCTGCCTTGTAGTTTGGCCCTAAATGACCTTGGTTGTCGATGGGCCGTAAAACTCAAACAAAAAAAAGCATTGCGTTACAGTATGTTTTGCATTACAAATTCTACATTTATGTGAGTAGCCACAACCAGCACAATACTCGCCGCGAGAGAATTTGCGACACATTCTCATTTTTTAATTTGTCGATGGTCCCAAAAGAAGGAGGAGTTAGCGTTTTTGTGGAATCGCCGAAAATTGGGTGTCATAATACTGTCAATCGACTGGTTTTGATGCCAAATTGCGAATCATTGATTGATACTTGAGGTGCTGAGGATATGCTCCCTATGCTACCTGACCATTTAAACCTCAATGTAAATAGAGAACTTTGTCGTTCATTATTCTATGGTCAGGGGTTTGTTTGTTGTGGATTTTTGTACCGATGTTAGTATTCCCACGGTCATCTGTTGACAGTACCATCTGTAGAGAGTCAATGTTTTCTCTGTTATGGAACTAATGTCCACGAACTTGTCCATAAGATGTTCTGTGTAACCTTTGGATCAACCAGATCCACTAGTGGGGTAGTTAACTGAGCGCCAGCTGAAAAACCAGTTCATCAGAATCAGCTGTCATGCTGGCGAGGTGATTCCAGGAAGGATTATGGAATCTAACCCAATTACAGAGTCCTCCACAGTGACAGCACTCGCATTAAAGGTGGCTGGAGTATTGGAGATCCCACGTCTTGTGGCATGGAACTGACGGATTGTGCGTTAGCATCACCGGTAGAAATTGCCCCGTTCTGTTTGCTTTCCTCTTGTAAGCCTGCTTTAAAGGCCTCCTTCATCAGGGCCTTTAACCGGTCTTTAGTTATTGAAGTTGCCCCCCTTTCAGGCTCCTGTGATACATCCTTGGTATCTGCCTACAGCACAGACGTATCATATATATATATCAATTTAAAGGTATTTTGTACTGTAGTCAATGTATATGTATTTATTTAATAAATATTGCTATACAGTTGCTCCAAGAATACTATAACAGAATCTAATAAAATTTAAAAGTTGATGTCTGAATTTAAATGGTAGTCTTAGCTATAAGCAAATGAAAAAACTATTGTGAAAGGGGGACAACTCGTATCAATAAGCATGGACAACGACAGCTACTAACATGTGTTCACGTAGAAAGCCTAATAGCTTAGGACAAAAATCACACAATTTTTAATCGATCGAAAGTAAGGTTTCTGATTCCGAAGGTGAACACTGTCAGTGTGTAAAAGAGGAAATAAGTTCCAGATTGACCGTCTATGGTCCCAAAGGATAGCCCTAAATTTAGGATCTTATCTTTTCTCTTCTTCCTAATTGACATTATCTTTCCTAATGCCTCTCTTGGCACCGCCTCACTTTTGGCCTCGAGTTGAGCGTTCGCCCCTGTGAGGAAGGCTCTGGGCTCTGTCCCCTGGCCGAGACACACCAAAGTCTTTTTAAAAGTGGTAGTTTCTGCTCCTGCTTAGCGCTCAACATACAGGGAGTGAGACAACTGGTTCGCCAGTTGTCAGTATAATGTGACCGGTTTGGATGTGTTGCCTGGTGTCTTCAGTGGCATGTTTCAGTGATATAGCACTATGAAAAGAGCAACAGTTCCACTATACAAGAAGACACAACATGAATATACCGCAGTCTCCCAAAACACTTACCTCGCACAACATACACGCAACACACCACATACATGGGAGGCCGTCCTTAGATTCGCCCTGCAGGTAGGGCGTTAGAATTGGACCTGCTGCCCCTATTGCATGATCGTAAAAGGCGACTAAATTTAGGATCTTATCTTTTCTCTTCTTCCTAACTGACTTTATCTTTCCTAATGCCTCCCTTGGCACCGCCTCACTTTTGGCCTTGAGTTGAGCGCTCGCCCCCGTGAGGAAGGCTCTGGGTTCTGTCCCCTGGCCGAGACACACCAAAGTCTATAAAAGTGGTAGTTTCTGCTCCTGCTTAGCGTTCAGCATACAGGGAGTGGGACGACTGGTTCGCCCGTTGTCAGTATAATGTGACCGGGTGGGGTGTGTTGCTTGGTGTCTTCGGCGGCATGCTTCAGTGATATAGCACTATAAAAAGGGCAACAGTTCCACTATACAAGAAGACACAACACGAACATACCGCAGTCTCCCAGTACACTCACCTCGCACAACATGCACGCAACACACCGCATACATGGGAGGCCGTCCTTATATGACCATAGCTGTTAATAAATCAATCAAACAAACAAACCTTACATGACATAGGTGTTAATAGGACGTTAATTAATCAAACAAACAAATACACAAAAGTTCTGCTAAGAGAGACTTAACCTGAGAAATCTGGTTAGTGAACTTCTACTTTACTAGTGCAGGTCGAAGCTCAGAAAAATAACTAAACAAACTGCAACCTTTCTAACACCACATATGTGTAAGAGTCAATCGACAAATGCACACAACTCCTGAACAACCGACTCTGGGTCTGATGAAGAAGTACTCAAATCATTCCCCAACACTTTAAACAAACCAAGTCAAAGTGTGACTTGTGATATCGGCATGAAAATTATCTTACGATTTGATTGATACTACCGCCACGAATCCCAGTAAATCATGCTGAAGCCCTAGATTCGACCGAGATGGTAGCTTGTTTACAGAATGTGAAAGCCGAGATATAGAGCTAATAAAATAGCTAGCAAACCATAAAGTAAATTCATTCACCAGGAATCCCATGTATTCTGTACGTAAGAAAAAACAGATGTTTGAAAATGTTTTCCGTTATCTATATGCGGAAGTTTTCTGGAACGGCTGAAGAAATTCAATATGGCTGTCATCTGGCCCCGATGGGGTTTACACTCGATCACGTGATGTCGCATAGCCAATGAAATCGCATTCTGATAAATAAAGCCGGGAAATTCAAATCCAGTATCTGCGCTTGTGAAAAAATGTTGTCTATGGCTAGACTTTTACTTTTTATTTTATGTACATTGTATGATGTTTCTTGAATTTTACATACACCTTAGTATCTTTCATAAAACAAATGTCTCAATGAATGTGTATCAATGTGCTTAATAGCAAAAGGATTAAAGATTCTTACCACATTGCTAGCAACGGAGATTTGCTGAACTGTCCTGTCTAATTCATCATCACCAATCACGGAAAACGGAAAGCACTACCAACATCTCCATCTCTAACTCTATTGTTGATTGTACTTGTGGAGCAATTCAGCTGTTCAACAATCCATGGTTCAACTGTCTTCTTTAACACAAACACTTTTATTGCAGGTCGACCTGTAGATCTGGTTCCTGATTATATTGCTGATGATATTGGGATGACGGATAACTACTGTTCCACTGGCTAGTTAGTTTAGTATTTGGCCCAGGGCTTGCTATGTTGAGATTTGTTGAGCTTTGTATGATCCCTCTACATCCACTTTTCCTGAAGAGAAAATGTTGAGGTTGGCTGTGTTGATATATGTCATTGAGGAAGGGTTCTATCCATGACTTGTATTCATATCTCCATGAAAGCTGGGTCCACGTCCCGAGACTGGGTGCACTGTTCTCATGCGGATGCGCACCACTTTTGGGGGTGTGATGTGCGTCCGCGTGATATCAGTGTAGCTGAAGGCTTTCACAGTAGCTCCAATTTGAGCCAACCTGTTTGCCGTGGGTTGCATCTCGTATCCGGGGGAAGAAGGTCCTGGTAGTTGAATAGGTTTTGCTCTTTTTTCTTCCTTTTTTTACTGCTACACACTACTTTGGCTTCAGACTCCGGTTAGACGAGAGGTAATATGGGCCCTGTATTTTCAATCGGCTGGTCATGCCGAGCCCTTGGTTCGTAGATCTCCAAGAAGGCGGTGGCTTAGGGTCAATCGTGAGTCTAATTTGAATAGTCAAGTTTATCTTGATCAGTTTTGTGGTTGTACTGTCGCAGGTGTGGTATTTAATATTACTCTTGCGAGAGTGCCACTGCGAGCTTGATTTTGATAATTTTAGTTCGGAGTATTCTCCCGAGTATACTATCTTGTGTATCCCTGGCACTTTGACACTGGATATCCGTGTCATTAATAGTGTCCCCATGTTGGACTCCGTGGTGGGTGGGGGCACAGATAGTGAACAATACCAAACTCTACAGATGGCTTCCAATAACAAACAAAAAGAACAAACAAACCCTGATAACAATACCAATCTGGACACATCTTTTCCCCAGTTTCTTCTGATAACATCTGAAGAATCTGGGAAAAAAGTTGCATCGCTATCACCTATTGTGATAAAAAATGTCATCCAAGGTTGCATAGGAACAGCAAAATCCGTCAAGTCCCTGAGATCGGGAGACCTCCTTGTAGAAGTCTTCCGAAAGACACAATCGGAAAACTTGTTGAAGTTAAAAGACTTCTTCGGTGTTGTTGTACATGTTAAGGCACACCAATCCCTTAATTTCTGCAAGGGGGTAATCAGATGCCCTGCCTTGCAGAATGATACCGATGCTGATATCTTGCAGTTCTTCAAATCAGAGAATATCCCGGTCTCGGAGGTGAGACGGATACTGATAAAGCGACAAACTGTCAAAACAAACACTTTCGTACTTACGTTCGCAGTTCCCAACCTCCCATCATCAGTTATGGTAGGGTACTTGCGCTGCAACATCACTCCATATATACCAAATCCTCTACGATGTCGTAACTGCCAGAGATATGGTCATCATGAGGATCGATGCAGGCGCAAGGAGGTTTGTGAGCACTGTGGACGTGAGGGTCATAACGACCCTGACGATTGTGACATAGTAGGCAAACGTTGTGCTAATTGCAAGGGCAGTCATGCAGCTTCGTCTCGCGATTGTCCTTCCTGGAAGAAAGAGAGGGAGATTGTTCGGGTGAAATATACCCGAAATATTTCCTTTCCTGAAGCCAGGAGGATAGTCGAGAGTACTGACCCCACAGCATTGTCCTATGCATCTGTAACAAAACCAAAGCAACACAGCACCATGAGTGTTAGCGATGCAACAGTACAGGCATACTTTGACAAACCAGCATTCTGTTCAGAGGCACCACCATTGTTCGATGAAAAGAATGACAAGATTCTTTTCGGATCACCATCCAGGTTCAAATCAGGTAGGGTTGCTAATGGTAGCACATCGGCGCCAGTCGAACCTGCCCTGCCTGATAACAAACCAACAGGCAAAGCACCTCAAACACGAACAAAACAAGCTATTCGAAACGTTGCCCGTCATAGACGTACATTATCATCACCGTCTATTGACTTAAAAAAGCTTGCTGGTAACTCCAAGCGACCAGCCACAACACCACCACAGGAGCAACGGCGGACCAAAGCCACCAAGGTAAAGCTGCCGAGGCTCCCAGCAATAAATAATAAACCCGGTAAGGGATCAGATGACCCTGTTCATAGTCGGAACATCTATGATGTTCTCTCGGACGACAGCGAGTTTGGCGACAGCACATCTACTATCGCCAAACAACCTACTGTAAGTAGTCCTGTCAGTCCGACAAACTATCCTCAGGGAACAACATGACCAATACAATCATACAATGGAACATACGCGGATTTAAAGCGAACATAGAAGAACTGAAACATCTTGTACAAGCAAAGAACCCATCCATATTCTGCCTCCAAGAAATAATGCTGAAAGACACCATCAATCTCAGACAATTTACATTATACACCAACACTCCAACCACAGGCGGCCGGGCATCAGGTGGTGTGGCGGTGGCGGTGCATAAAAACGTCCCCCACAGACACATCCAGCTAAATACCACCCTACAAGCTGTTGCCGTAATTGCAACTCTTCACAGAAAAATAACAATCTGTTCTATATATTTACCTCCAAATACTTCATTTAGTTGTGATGAACTAAGCAATCTTGTATCGCAACTACCAGTGCCTTATATTATTATGGGTGACTTTAACGGTCATAATAGCCTCTGGGGCTCCCCAGGTACTGATGATAGAGGTAGACGTATCGAAGAGTTTATTGATAAAAACAGCTTATGTTTTATAACACCAATGCCCCAACATATTTACACCCTGCCTCTGGCTCGCTTACACACATTGATCTATCGTTATGCCACCCATCAATTCTTCTGGATTATGACTGGAGGGTCAACGATGACCTTTGTGGAAGCGATCACTTTCCAATTATATTAAAAAACATAGGTTCACCAAAACTTGAGGAGCCGGTTCCTCGTTGGAATTTACATAAGGCGGATTGGGCTCAGTTTAAAACCTTATGCGCCGAGGAGCTCATCGCGGATAATTTTCAGAACCTCGATGACCCCATTAAAATTTTCACAGAAGCGCTCGCTTCTATCGCTACAAAAACCATACCAAAATCCGTGCCAAAACCTACAAAGTTCCATCTTTCAAATGATTCATTTATCAATAGATCTGGTAGGAATACAGCTCTGAGGCGGTACTTGGCTTCACCAACCGTCTCAAACTATAACAACTTTAAAATATGGAGAGCTAAAGCTCGAAGGTCTATTAAGTCCGACAAGAAAAGTACTTGGAAAGAGTATGTTTCAAAAATTAACTCAAATACATCTTCGAAGAAGGTTTGGGAAATGATTGGCAAAATTAGTGGGAAAAGAAAAACAACACCTTCCTCCCACCTCATTAACAAAAATAAAATCTTTTCTACTAAATCCGAAATAGCCGACGCCTTTGCCAAAAATTTCGCTGAACATTCATCGGTCAAAAATCATTCCAAAAAATTCCAAAAATTTAAAAAAGAGAAGGAAAAGAGACGTCTAAAATTTAAATCCTCCAATACTGAAAGTTACAATAGGCCTTTCGAGATACCAGAATTGCTCGAGTCCCTTGAGAAATCAAGGGACTCGGCAGCTGGACCAGACGAAATTCCATATATGTTTTTAAAACAATTACCAGAATCTTCACTGAAATGTCTTTTAACTATATTTAACCAAGTTTACTCTTCTGGCAAAATTCCCGAGTCTTGGAAGGAATCTACTATTATACCCCTTCCGAAGCCCGGGAAGAATGCTACTGATGCCAATAACTATCGTCCTATTTCATTGACGAGTTGTATTTGTAAAACTCTAGAACGTATGATAAATACTAGATTAGTTTGGTTCCTGGAATCAAACAATATTTTAAGTCCTTTGCAAAGCGGCTTTAGAAACCGCAGGGGAACGGTAGACCACTTAGTTAGACTAGAGACATTTATACGAGAAGCATTTGCCAAGAAAGAACATCTTGTGGCCGTATTCTTTGACCTTGAGAAAGCATACGACACAACTTGGCAATATGGAATCATGAACGATCTTCATGATATCGGTATACGTGGTAATCTGCCAAAGTTTATTTCAAATTTTATATCTGACAGGCATTTCAAAGTTCGAACGGGTTCAACTTATTCAGAAACACAAAAACAGGAGATGGGTGTCCCTCAGGGTGGTATCCTGTCTGTACACACTTTTTGGCTTAAAAATTAACAGCATAACCAAATGTCTTGGTCAATCTACAGAAGGGTCTCTATTTGTGGATGATTTCTTGATCTGTTACAGATCTAAAAACATGCACACTATAGAACGACAACTACAACAATGTTTAGGCAAATTACAAAATTGGGCTGACGAAAATGGCTTTAGATTTTCAAGATCAAAAACTGTCTGCATGCATTTCTGTCAAAAACGAAAACCACACAACGATCCAGACCTCACACTCAATGGAATTAAAATTCCAGTAGTTGAACAAACTAAATTTCTTGGATTAATATTTGATTCGAAACTGTCCTTTGTTCCACACATAAAACACCTGAAAGATAAGTGCTCGAAGGCGCTGAACATTCTACGTGTTCTGTCCCATTCTGATTGGGGTGCAGACCGTGAAATGCTTCTGCGTATCTACCGGGCACTTATTAGATCAAAACTTGACTACGGCTCGATAGTCTATGGATCGGCTCGCAGCTCCTATCTACAGATGCTTGACCCTATCCAGAATCAGGGACTGCGTCTGGCACTTGGAGCTTTTCGAACAACACCTGTGAAGAGTCTCCATGTGGAAGCTAATGAGCCATCTCTAGACGATCGACGAAAGAAATTATCCTTACAGTATGCTGCCCAACTGAAATCCAATCCCAAAAACCCCGCATTCGATCTTGTATTTAATCCACAACACCAGGACATATTCAGACAAAATCAAAAGCTCATACCAACATTTGGCATCAGAATTTCAAAGCTTTTGCAGGAACTAAATATAAATTTCGACGCCATTGACGAGTACACCATATCGGATGTACCACCATGGCTCATTCAAACACCTGATATCAATTTATCTTTGCATGAGAGGGCAAAGTCCAGTGCATTACCCGAAGAACATAAATCCTCCTTTCGGGAGTGCATCAGTGCTTTCCCTGATCATGTTAAGATCTACACTGACGGCTCAAAAGATGGTGATAAAGTTGCGGCAGCATGCTGTACATCTAATCACTGTTCCTCTATCCGACTTCCAGATGTTGCCTCCATTTTCTCTGCGGAATCTTGTGCTATCGGTCTGGCTCTTGACCACATCGAAGAACACCGCATTGAAAAGGCAATCATCTGTTCAGACTCTCTTTCGGTTCTGCAGGCTTTGAAATCAAGATGTCCTAGAAATACTCTAATCCAAAATCTTTTAATCCGAACATTTCGATTATCCTCTAAAACTCAAATTACTTATCTCTGGATTCCCAGTCACGTGGGTATAAAAGGGAATGAACAGGCTGATAAAGCAGCTAAGACTGCTCTTCGACTAGCACAAACAGATTTGAAACTACCATACACCGACATCAAACCTTCAATTCAGTCAGCCATCAAACACCATTGGCAACAAAGGTGGTCTACCGAAACAAACAATAAACTGTTTAAAATTCAACCTACACTTAATCCTAAACTGTCCAGTCTGAGAGACCGCAGAGAGGAAGTTGTTCTCTCTCGGCTCCGAACTGGACACACATATTTTACACATTCCTATCTATTGAGAGGGGAGGATCCTCCCACATGCCATGCATGTGATTCTCCTCTCACAGTGGAGCATATTTTAGTGCACTGTATTGATTTTAAGCACATACGAGATAAGCACTACGATGTCTCCGACATGTATACTTTGTTTCATGCCGTGAGACATAATCGTATTTTTAATTTTCTCAAAGAAATCGGTATTTTAGATAAAATATGAACGTTTTTCTCATCATATCATTGTACCAGCTCAACATTTCATCGTTACATCAACATTTTGCATGAATTTTCTCGTGTGTTTTAGCCAAAACTATTTTATCCCATGCAAACCTTTTTTATCAAATAAACGTATACAATCTGTGTTTTAATCCTTACTTGCCTTTTCTTACCCTGATCTTTTATCCTGATATTAATGCCTGAATTGTTGTTTGGCCCTAAATGACCTTAGCTGTCGATGGGCCGTAAAACTCAAACAAACAAACAAACAAAGTGTCCCCCTGTTGGGCTCCGAGGTGGGTGGGGGCACAGCTAGCGAATTGTAATAAACTCTAAAAGATGGCTTCCAAAAACAAACAAAATGAACTACAACCAAAATCTCCCCAAAAGGAATCAACCACAAATCAACAAACAAAAAGCGGTACAACAAACACATTCCCACAGTTTCTGGTCATGTCCTCTACACAGAGTGGCAAGACCACTGCAGGTTTATCACCCTTAATATTGCGAAAGGGCATCAAGGGCATTGCTGGAGATGTCAAATCTGTCAAGCCTTTGGGATCGGGTGATCTCCTAATAGAGGTTTTCCGCAAGCAACAAGCGGAGAACCTCCTTGGAACCAACAGTTTTGCCGGCCTCAGTGTGTGTGTAAAACCACACTCATCATTGAATTGCAGCAAGGGGGTAATCAGGTGCCCAGCCTTGCGCAATGACAATGAGACTGTCATACTTCCAAGAGGAGAACATTCCGGTCTCTCATGTTAAACGCATCATGACGAAAAAAAGTGGGAGCTCGGTCCCAACACACACTTTTATCTTAACATTCGCTACACCAACATTACCACAGAACGTAACTGTTGGTTACCAACGTTACAATGTCACTGTCTACATCCCCAATCCATTGAGGTGCCGTAACTGCCAGAGGTACGGCCATCATGAGAGCAATTGTAGACGGAAAATGGTATGTCAGTACTGTGGCCGTGAAGGTCACGACGAAAAAGACGAATGTGACATTGTCAACCGTCACTGCGTCAATTGCGGGGGTGACCATGCTGCGTCTGCTCGCACCTGTCCCTGCCTGGACTCGGGAGAGGGAGATATTACGGGTCAAATATACCCGAGGTGTCTCCTTCCCTGAAGCTAGGAGGATAGTCGAGTGTTCAGACCTGAATGTGGCAACCTATGCCCAGATCACCCGCGCAAAGACGCCCTTTGACAGTGTCACCGTCAAACATGCGTCGGTCCAGGCCTTGGTTGACAAACCTAACTGGGACAATGATGTCCCAGATATGGCTGATGCTAAGGCCTGCAAAGTAATCATGGGGGACCCGAACAGGTTCAAGTCAGGTCCATGTAAACCACAAAACAAACCACAACAAAAACCACCTGCTGGGCCACCTGGAGCTAAAACGCCAATCCCACCGGCGTCTCCAGGACTTACACAACACCAAATTCAAACACCAAACATCAGAAAAAAAGTTACCGCCGCTCGTCATAGACGTGCTACATCTTCACCGTCTATTGACGTTAAAAAACTCCCCGATAAAGCAAAGCGTCCAGCAAATACACCACCGCAGGGAGACAAACACTATCATACAATGGAACATACGCGGATTTAAAGCGAACATAGAAGAATTAAAACATCTTATACAAACAAAAAACCCATCCATATTCTGCCTTCAAGAAATAATGCTGAAAGACACCATCAATCTCCGACAATTTACACTATACACCAAAACTCCAACCACAGGTGGCCGCCCATCAGGTGGTGTGGCGGTGGCGGTGCATAAAAACGTTCCTCACAGACACATTCAGCTAGATACCACCTTGCAAGCTGTTGCTATAAGCGCAACTCTTCACCGAAAAATAACAGTTTGTTCTATATATTTACCTCCAAATACTCCATTTAGTTGTGATGAACTGAGTAACATCGTATCACAACTACCAGTGCCATATATTATCATGGGTGACTTTAACGGTCATAATAGCCTCTGGGGCTCCCCTGGCACTGACGATAGAGGTAGACGTATCGAAGATTTTATTAATAAAAACAGCTTATGTCTTTATAACACCAATGCCCCAACATATTTACACCCTGCCTCTGGCTCGCTTACCCACATTGATCTATCGTTGTGCCATCCATCAATTCTTCTGGATTATGATTGGATGGTCAACGGTGATCTCTGTGGGAGCGATCACTTTCCAATTATACTTAAAAACATAGGGTCACCAAAACTTGAGGAGCCTATTCCTCGTTGGAATCTACATAAGGCGGACTGGGTTCAATTTAAACATTTGTGCGCAGAGGAGCTCATTGAGGATAAATTTTTGAACCTCGATGACCCCATTAAAATTTTCTCAGAAGCACTCACTTCTATCGCTACAAAAACCATACCAAAATCCGTGCCAAAACCTACAAAGTTTCGTCTCTCAAATGATTCATTTATCAATAGATCTGGTAGAAATTCCGCTCTGAGGCGGTACTTGGCTTCGCCAACCGTCTCAAACTATAACAATTTTAAAATTTGGAGAGCAAAAGCTCGAAGGTCTATCAAATCCGACAAGAAAAGTACTTGGAAAGAGTACGTCTCAAAAATTAATTCCAATACATCTTCGAAGAAAGTTTGGGAAATGATTGGTAAAATCAGTGGGAAAAGAAAAGCAACACCATCCTCCCACCTCATTAACAACAATAAAATATTTTCTTCAAAATCCGAAATAGCTGACGCCTTTGCCAAAAATTTTGCTAAAAATTCATCCATCAAAAATCATTCCAAAAATTTCAAAAATTTAAAAAGGAAAAGGAAAAGAGACGTCTTAATTTTAAATCCTCCAATAGTGAAAGTTACAATAGGCCTTTCGAGATACCAGAATTGCTCGAGTCCCTTGAGAAATCAAAGGACTCGGCAGCTGGACCAGACGAAATTCCATATATGTTTTTAAAACAATTACCAGAATCTTCACTAAAATGTCTTTTAACTATATTTAATCAAGTTTACTCTTCTGGCAAAATTCCCGAGTCTTGGAAGGAATCTACTATTATACCCCTTCCGAAGCCCGGGAAAGATGCTACTGATGCCAATAACTATCGTCCTCTTTCATTGACGAGTTGTATTTGTAAAACTCTAGAACGTATGATAAATACTAGATTAGTTTGGTTCCTGGAATCAAACAATATTTTAAGTCCTTTGCAAAGCGGCTTTAGAAACCGCAGGGGAACGGTAGACCACTTAGTTAGACTAGAAACATTTATACGAGAAGCATTTGCCAAGAAAGAACATCTTGTCGCCGTATTCTTTGACCTTGAAAAGGCATACGACACAACTTGGCAATATGGAATCATGAACGATCTCCATGATATCGGTATACGAGGTAATTTGCCAAAGTTTATTTCAAATTTTATATCTGACAGGCATTTCAAAGTTCGAACGGGTTCAACTTATTCAGAAACAGAAACACAGGAGATGGGTGTCCCTCAGGGTGGTATCCTGTCTGTCACACTTTTTGGATTAAAAATTAACAGCATAACCAAATGTCTTGGTCAATCTACAGAAGGGTCTCTATTTGTGGATGATTTCTTGATCTGTTACAGATCAAAAAACATGCACACTATAGAACGACAACTACAACAATGTTTAGGCAAATTACAAAATTGGGCTGACGAAAATGGCTTTAGATTTTCAAGATCAAAAACTGTCTGCATGCATTTCTGTCAAAAACGAAAACCACACAACGATCCAGACCTCACACTCAATGGAATTAAAATTCCAGTAGTTGAACAAACTAAATTTCTTGGATTAATATTCGATTCGAAACTGTCCTTTGTTCCACACATAAAACAGCTGAAGGATAAGTGCTCGAAGGCGCTGAACATTCTACGTGTTCTGTCCCATTCTGTTTGGGGTGCAGACCGTGAAATGCTTCTGCGTATCTACCGGGCACTTATTAGATCAAAGCTTGACTACGGCTCGATTGTCTATGGATCGGCTCGCAGCTCCTATCTACAGATGCTTGACCCTATCCAGAATCAGGGACTGCGTCTGGCACTTGGAGCTTTTCGAACAACACCTGTGAAGAGTCTCCATGTGGAAGCTAATGAGCCATCTCTAGACGATCGACGAAAGAAATTATCCTTACAGTATGCTGCCCAACTGAAATCCAATCCCAAAAACCCCGCATTCGATCTTGTATTTAATCCACAACACCAGGACATATTCAGACAAAATCAAAAGCTCATACCAACATTTGGCATCAGAATTTCAAAGTTTTTGCAGGAACTAAATATAAATTTCGACGCCATTGACGAGTACACCATATCGGATGTACCACCATGGCTCATTCAAACACCTGATATCAATTTATCTTTGCATGAGAGGGCAAAGTCCAGTGCATTACCCGAAGAACATAAATCCTCCTTTCGGGAGTGCATCAGAGCTTTCCCTGATCATGTTAAGATCTACACTGACGGCTCAAAAGATGGTGATAAAGTTGCGGCAGCATGCTGTACATCTAATCACTGTTCCTCTATCCGACTTCCAGATGTTGCATCCATTTTCTCTGCGGAAGCTTGTGCTATCGGTCTGGCTCTTGACCACATCGAAGAACACCGCATTGAAAAGGCAATCATCTGTTCAGACTCTCTTTCGGTTCTTCAGGCTTTGAAATCAAGATGCCCTAGAAATACTCTAATCCAAAATCTTTTAATCCGAACATTTCGATTATCTTCTAAAACTCAAATTACTTATCTCTGGATTCCCAGTCATGTGGGTATAAAGGGGAATGAACAGGCTGATAAAGCAGCAAAGACTGCTCTTCGCCTAGCACAAACAGATTTGAAACTACCATACACCGACATCAAACCTTCAATTCAGTCAGCCATCAAACACCATTGGCAACAAAGGTGGTCTACCGAAACAAACAATAAACTGTTTAAAATTCAACATACACTTAATCCTAAACTGTCCAGTCGGAGAGACCGCAGAGAGGAAGTTGTTCTCTCTCGGCTCCGAACTGGACACACATATTTTACACATTCCTATCTATTGAGAGGGGAGGATCCTCCCACATGCCATGCATGTGATTCTCCTCTCACAGTGGAGCATATTTTAGTGCACTGTATTGATTTTAAGCACATACGAGATAAGCACTACGATGTCTCCGACATGTACACTTTGTTTCATGCCGTGAGACATAATCGTATTTTTAATTATCTCAAAGAAATCGGTATTTTAGATAAAATATGAACGTTTTTCTTATCATATCATCGTATCAACTCAACATTTCATCGTTTCATCAACTTTTTGCATGAGTTTTCTCGTGTGTTTTAGCCGAAACTTTTATCCCATGCAAACCTTTTTTATCAAATAAACGTTTACAATCTGTGTTTTAATCTTTACTTGCCTTTTCTTACCCTGACCTTCTATCCTGATATTAATGCCTGACTTGTAGTTTGGCCCTAAATGACCTTAGTTGTCGATGGGCCGTAAAACTCAAACAAACAAACAAACAAACAAACTGATTGGGGTGCAGACCGTGAAATGCTTCTGCGTATCTACCGGGCACTTATTAGATCAAAACTTGACTACGGCTCTATTGTCTATGGATCGGCTCGCAGCTCTTATCTACAGATGCTTGACCCTATCCAGAATCTGGGACTGCGTCTGGCACTTGGAGCTTTTCGAACAACACCTGTGAAGAGTCTCCATGTGGAAGCTAATGAGCCATCTCTAGACGATCGACGAAAGAAATTATCCTTACAGTATGCTGCCCAACTGAAATCCAATCCCAAAAACCCCGCATTCGATCTTGTATTTAATCCACAACACCAGGATGGCCCTGCAGGTAGGGCGTTAGAATTGTACCTGCTGCCCCTATTGCATGATCGTAAAAGGCGACTAAATTTAGGATCTTATCTTTTCTCTTCTTCCTAAATGACTTTATCTTTCCTAATGCCTCCCTTGGCATCGCCTCACTTTTGGCCTTGAGTTGAGCGTTCGCCCCTGTGAGGAAGGCTCTGGGTTCTGTCCCCTGGCCGAGACACACCAAAGTCTATAAAAGTGGTAGTTTCTGCTCCTGCTTAGCGCTCAGCATACAGGGAGTGGGACGACTGGTTCGCCCGTTGTCAGTATAATGTGACCGGGTGGGGTGTGTTGCTTGGTGTCTTCGGCAGCATGCTTCAGTGATATAGCACTATAAAAAGGGCAATAGTTCCACTATACAAGAAGACACAACACGGATGTACCGCAGTCTCCCAAAACACGCACCTCGCACAACATACACGCAACACTACGCATACATGGGAGGCCGTCCTTACATGACCATAGCTGTTAATAGGACGTTAATAAAACAAACAAACAAACAAAACAACACCAGGACATATTCAGACAAAATCAAAAGCTCATACCAACATTTGGCATCAGAATTTCAAATTTTTTGCAGGAACTAAATATAAATTTCGACGCCATTGACGAGTACACCATATCGGATGTACCACCATGGCTCATTCAAACACCTGATATCAATTTATCTTTGCATGAGAGGGCAAAGTCCAGTGCATTACCCGAAGAACACAAATCCTCCTTTCGGGAGTGCATTAGGGCTTTCCCTGACCATGTTCAGATCTACACTGACGGATCAAAAGATGGTGATAATGTTGCGGCAGCATGCTGTACGTCTAATCACTGCTCCTCTATCCGACTTCCAGATGTTGCCTCCATTTTCTCTGCGGAAGCATGTGCTATCGGTCTGGCGCTTGACCACATCGAAGAACACCGCATTGAAAAGGCAATCATCTGTTCAGACTCTCTTTCGGTTCTTCAGGCTTTGAAATCAAGAAGCCCTAGAAATACTCTAATCCAAAATCTTTTAATCCGAACATTTCGATTATCTTCTAAAACTCAAATTACTTATCTCTGGATTCCCAGTCATGTGGGTATAAAGGGGAATGAACAGGCTGATAAAGCAGCTAAGACTGCTCTTCGCCTAGCACAAACCGATTTGAAACTACCATACACCGACATCAAACCTTCAATTCAGTCAGCCATCAAACACCATTGGCAACAAAGGTGGTCTACCGAAACAAACAATAAACTGTTTAAAATTCAACCTACACTTAATCCTAAACTGTCCAGTCGGAGAGACCGCAGAGAGGAAGTTGTTCTCTCTCGGCTCCGAACTGGACACACATATTTTACACATTCCTATCTATTGAGAGGGGAGGATCCTCCTACATGCCATGCATGTGATTCTCCTCTCACAGTGGAGCATATTTTATTGCATTGTATTGATTTTAAACACATACGAGATAAATACTACGATGTCTCCGACATGTACACTTTGTTTCATGCCGTGAGACATAATCGTATTTTCAATTATCTCAAAGAGATCGGTATTTTAAGCAAAATATGAACGTTTTCTCATCATACATCGTATCAACTCAACATTTCATCGTTTCATCAACATTGTGCATGAGTTTTCTCATGTGTTTTAGCCAAATTTATTTTATCCCATGCAAAACTCTTTTATCAAATAAACGTTTACAATCTGTGTTTTAGTCCTTACATGCTTTTTCTTACCCTGAACTTTTATACTGATATTAATGCATGACTTGTAGTTTGGCCCTAAATGACCTTAGTTGTCGATGGGCCGTAAAACTCAAACAAACAAACAAGTATTCATATCGACCTCTGAGGCGCTGCAAATCCGGCAATATACCCAGGTGCCTAACTATTTCCGATGCATTTGTCCTTTAGAGTCTCGGCTATTCTGCTGAATGCCGCGTCAACATCTTAATGGGTAGGTTCCACATATAGAAAATTAGGTCATCAAAATCATTGGTATTACTACGAAAACGTAACGAACTGTCAATTACGTCCTCGAGAATATCGTTAACTTTATTCCTACACAAATAATTACCACTGAATATGACGAAATACACCTCATTAACAAAAATAAAATATTTTCTTAAAAATCCGAAATAGCTGACGCCTTTGCCAAAAATTTTGCTAAAAATTCATCCGTCAAAAATCATTCAAATTTTTTTTTTAATTTAAAAAAGGAAGGGAAAAGAGACGTCTCAATTTTAAATCCTCCAATAGTGAAAGTTACGATAGGCCTTTCGAGATACCAGAATTGCTCGAGTCCCTTGAGAAATCAAAGGACTCGGCAGCTGGACCAGACGAAATTCCATATATGTTTTTAAAACAATTACCAGACTCTTCACTAAAATGTCTTTTAACTATATTTAACCAAGTTTACTCTTCTGGCAAAATTCCCGAGTCTAGGAAGGAATCTACTATTAAACCCCTTCCGAAATACGGGAAAGATGCTACTGATGCCAATACCTATCGTCCTATTTCATTGACGAGTTGTATTGGTAAACCTCTAGAACATATGGTAAATACTATATCAGTTTGGTTCCTGGAATCAAACGATATTTTAAGTCCTTTGCAAACGGCTTTAGAAACCGCATGGGAACGGTAGACCACTTAGTTAGACTAGAAACATTTATACGAGAAGCATTTGCCAAGAAAGAACATCTTGTGGCGGTATCCGTTGACCTTGAAAAGGCATACAACACAACTTGGCAATATGGAATCATGAACGATCTCCATGATATCGGTATACGTGGTAATTTGCCCAAGTTTAATTCAAATTTTATATCTGACAGGCATTTCAAAATTCGAACGGGGTCAACTTATTCAGAAACAGAAACACAGGAGATGGGCGTCCCTCAGGGTGGTATCCTGTCCGTCACACTTTTTGGCTTAAAAATTAACAGCATAACTAAATGTCTTGGCCAATCTACGGAAGGGTCTCTATTTGTGAATGATTTCTTGATCTGTAACAGATCAAAAACATGCACACTATAGAACGACAACTACAACAATGTTTAGGCAAATTACAAAATTGGGCTGACGAAAATGGCTTTAGATTTTCAAGATCAAAAACTGTGTGTATGCACTTTTGTCAAAAACGAAAACCACACAATGATCCTGACCTCACTCTCAATGGAATTAAAATTCCAGTAGTTGAACAAACTAAATTTCTTGGACTAATATTTGATTCGAAACTGTCCTTTGTTCCACATATCAAACATCTGAAGGATAAGTGCTCGAAGGCGCTGAACATTCTACGAGTTCTTTCCCATTCTGATTGGGGTGCAGATCGTGAAATTCTTCTACGTATCTATCGGGCACTTATTAGATCAAAACTTGACTACGGATCTATTGTCTGTGGATCGGCTCGCAATTCCTATCTACAGATGCTTGACCCTATACAGAATCAGGGACTGCGTCTCGCACATGGAGCTTTTCGAACAACACCTGTGAAGAGTCTCCATGTGGAAGATAATGAGCCATCTCTAGACGATCGACGAAAGAAATTATCCATACAGTATGCTGCTCAACCGAAATCCAACCCCAAAAATCTCGCATTTAACCTTGTATTCAATCCACAATATCAAGAAATATTTACACAATATCAAAAGCTCATACCAACATTTGGCATCAGAATTTCAAAATTTTTGCTGGAACTAAATATAAATTTCGACACCATTGACGAGTACACCGTATCGGATGTACCACCATGGCTCATTCAAACACCTGATATCAATTTATCTCTACATGAGAGGGCGAAATCCAGTGCATTACCCGAAGAACACAAATCCACCTTTCGGGAGTGCATTAGGGCTTTCCCTGACATGTTCAGATCTACAACTGCCGGCTCAAAAGATGGTGTTAATGTTGCGGCAGCATGCTATACATCTAATCATTGCTCCTCTATCCGACTCCCGGGTGTTGCCTCCGTTTTCTCTGCGGAAGCATGTGCTATCGGTCTGGCACTTGACCATATCGAAGAACACCGCATTGAAAAGGCAATCATCTGTTCCGACTCTCTTTCAGTTCTTCAGGCTTTGAAATCAAGAACCCCTAGAAACACATTAATCCAAAATCTTTTGATCCGAACATTTCGAATGTCTTCTAAAACTCAAATTACTTATCTCTGGATTCCGAGCCATTTGGGTATAAAGGGAAATGAAAAGGCTGATAAAGCAGCTAAAACTGCTCTTCGCCTAGCACAAACACATTTGAAACTACCATACACCGACATCAAACCTTACATTCAGTCAGCCATTAAACACCATTGGCAACAAAGGTGGTCTACCAAAACAAACAATAAACTGTTTAAAATACAACCTACACTTAATCCCAATATGTCCAGTCAGAGAGACCGCAGAGAGGAAGTTGTTCTCTCTCGGCTCCGAACTGGACACACATATTTTACACATTCCTATCTATTGAGAGGGGAGGATCCTCCTACATGCCATGCATGTGATTCTCCTCTCACACTGGAGTATGTTTTATTGCATTGTATTGATTTTAAACACATACGAGATAAGTACTATGATGTCTCCGACATGTACACTTTGTTTCAATTATCTCAAAGAGATCGTCATTTTTAACAAAATTTGAACGTTTTCTCATCTCATCTGATATTCAGATCAACACAACACTCATCGTTTCGTCAACATTTTGCATGAGTTTTCTCATGTGTTTTAGCCAAAACTATTTTATCCATGTACTTCTTTTTATTAAATCAACATAAACAATTTTTTTAGTTTTTGCTTGCCTTTTTCTTAACTTGATCTTTTAGATACAGTCCTCGTTTACATCCTGGTACTTATGCCTGCCCTGTAGTTTAGCACTAAATGACTTCAGTTGTCGCTGGGCCGTAAAACTTGTACAAACAAACAAAAAACAAACATACGAACAATCGGAAACTTCCCGTCCATTTCTGTTTGATACCTGATCATTAAAGTTTGGTCTCTCTTCATGAAGCTTTGCTACATTCGATCCATTGGAAGCTCTGGGTCCATATCCCTTTGTATTTGAAAGCTCTACATTCAAATGATCTACTGAACGCATTTCAATGTCTTGCAATTCCATATCAGAATCCTCATCACAGCAGGTTATAATATGATCAAAAGATAAATTTGGTAAAAACAAATCAAATATTGATAAAATAATACATGTATTGATAAGAAGCCCCTGCAGGTAGGGCGTTAGAATTGTACCTGCTGCCCCTATTGCATGATCGTAAAAGGCGACTAAATTTAGGATCTTATCTTTTCCATTCTTCCTAACTGACTTTATCCTTCCTAATGCCTCCCTTGGCACCACCTCACTTTTGGCCTTGAGTTGAGCGTTCGCCCCTGTGAGGAAGGCTCTGGGTTCTGTCCCCTGGCCGAGACACACCAAAGTCTGTAAAAGTGGTAGTTTCTGCTCCTGCTTAGCGCTCAGCACACAGGGAGTGGGACGACTGGTTCGCCCGTTGTCAGTATAATGTGACCGGGTGGAGTGTGTTGCTTGGTGTCTTCGGCGGCATGCTTCAGTGATATAGCACTATAAAAAGGGCAACAGTTCCACTATACAAGAAGACACAACATAAATATACCGCAGTCTCCCAAAACACGCACCTCGCACAACATACACGCAACACACCGCATATATGGGAGGCCGTCCTTACATGACCATAGCTGTTAATAGGACGTTAATTAATCAAACAAACAAACAAATCATTGTATCCCATCAGCCTTCATTATTACCATCTGTACCCACTTTGTATGTATCCCATCAGCCATCAGTATTACCATATGTAGCCACTTCGTATGTATCCCATCAGCCTTAATTTATACCATCTATACCTATGTCAACAGACGACGAAACATGAATGACAAATACTTCTTCAAACGGTAAAACTTAGTTTTTTAATGCGGATTATGAAATGCAATACAGTTCATTTACACTGCATGAAAATATGCGCTTAATTGACAATTATTTGCAATTTATTTGTCAATTATATGTAAAGTTGAAGGAATAATTTGCATAATTTTGGCAATTATACTTCAAGAATAAATTACATATAATTCAAGTTTAATCTTCCAGTAAACTTCAGCGTTTACTTGCATATAAACTGAACTTTATATGCAATTAAATATGGAGTTTAAATGCTAACTTAATCTCATTTATACTAGTTTAAACTTAAAAGTATAAATGCAATTAGATCAGTGATTTAATTGCATTTAAACTAACATTTTTATCCTATTATATTTGAAATATCAAGTATAAACCTGCATTAAACTCTATTTGATTCAAAGCTTAATGTTTTTTACTCTTTTAAACTTAAAATACAATAATAAATTGTTGCTTAGGTTGAATTAATTGATATAGCTTGAATAAGCTTTTTGAAATGATATACCTGATATTTGATGACTTTAGCAATACCCACTCGAAAGACGAAAGGAATAAAAACACAAATACATGTTAACTTATTAAAATAGAAGTGTATGTTTATTTTCAATATATTCTTAACAAAAGGCAAAACTCAAAGAGTAAAATAGTTCAAACGTGAGAGACGGTTGTTAACTGTTGGTATTACTATTTCAATAACAAATGAATGTCAAAAAGGAACAAAACCATTCAATATTATTATCTTATGTTAAAGTTTTGTAAACTACAAGCCCAATGAGGACCTAATGTTCTATATATTACAAGAATTGGAAATCTGGAACAAGTCAATATTACTAAAGATTCAATGTCTTCTAACAAGAAATCACAAAAAAAAATCCAAGGTTTTCAGATATTTTCTTGGTCAGGCATTACCCAGCGATTTTTTTAAATATGGTATATTTAATTAAAAAATAGACTTATTTCTTCATTCTCATATTGCAATGCCATAACAAAATACCATGGCAGATACTTTTCTCATTCTTATACAAGCCTCTGGATCAATCAACATTTCAACTGGTTTATACCCAGTATCATTAAGATTAGATTATAATCTTCAAAGTCACCTGTAACAATAATAAAATAAAATGTTTAAAGAACAATTAAAACCTCACTTAAGAAGATTTCCTTTGTTTCCAAGATTACCTCATATATTGCAGAAATTGCTCTGCACGCAAACAGCAATATGTTTTAAAAATATACTCCAACATGTAAACCTATACATGTACTTATATACATACACACAAAAAGTGAGAAATGAGAGGTATATAATTCTACTTCTACTTATTACTTTAAAAAAACACCTCTATTTCACAAAATCATGTAATTGCTGAGATTTTCATGTTTATAACAATGTTTTGGGGGATTAAATTTTCTGTCGAGTTTAGACTAAAAGAATTTATCAGAATCACTTATAATGGAAAATAAATCTTATAATGGAAAATAAATCTACCATGGAAATAAGGATTTCAAACCACAAATTCATCAATAGCTAAATCTTTTTTTCAGCTTAATTTCATAAAATCAAAAAACTCACTGGTAACTATAAAAATGTATCAGAAGTTTAAGGAGTGATATTGAAGATTAGAGATGATTAATTACACCAATAGAAACAACTTCCAAAGAACTTTTGTTATGTCATCAATATCTATAGTCACTATAAAGTTACTATTTCCTAGTAACAGAAGTTGCCAATATTACTGCATTATTAATTAGTGCATAGCTTTTAATTTCAAAAGTTCAAACAAGAGCTGAAAGTGAATTAAAACTACCAGTAATTGTATATTTTTCCCATTTAAACATTTAGAAAATAATAGAAACAAGGGTTTTCATACAAAAAATTATAACTGTGGTGTTACTTACGCTTATAAAGCAACTTGCATATTTGTTTTCTCTGACATTATATGATCTTTACAGCTTATTGCATCACATCCTCGATACTCCATGGGTTACTATCACTGATGTTATATCCACCAATGGACTATATCTTAGTAAAACTGGAGGCAGTTAATTAGAAAACAAAATCCAATCACAGGCCTGTAGAGACTTCCTTTGAAGATCACAGTCAACCACATTGATTTTGTTATGTACATTGAAGGACCAAATTACCTGTGTCTTGTGTTGCCTTAAATTGTGGTATGACATATCCCACCGGTGGATATAACGACAGTGATAGTAACCCATGTATTATCAAGGATGATTGCATCATGTATCAAGACTTTCAGATCTATGTCAACAGATTTCTGATGAAAAAAACCCACCAGCTGTAGGTAGTAAATTTTGAACAGTAACAACATATATAACATTAAAACAATTACTTAAGAGCCCATTAAACATTTGTTGCCAAATTTGGCTTTGGGCGTGTTGTTACTAATGTTCCTTTGATGCGTTTTACATAAAGCCTCCTTGACTTTGGTGTCTGCATTTTTGCTGTTTTCTTATCAAGTTCTTTCAGAATCGAAGAAGACTCCTCTGACCTCCAGGGGATGTCCTTGACCAGGAAGCATGCCTCATCCCCCGAAATGTTTTCTTCTGAAGACATCATGTCCACACGCAATGCCTCCCTCACTTTTTTCTTCTTCTCTTCAGAATAGCCCCTCTTTTCATTTAACGCAGCTATTCTGGATGTCATTTTCTGTTAAAAAATGCAACAAAATATCAACAAATCAACTATTTATACAGAACACAATATATATTTATATATGTTACATGGAGGTGACTTGACTTGTTTATCATATTCATCAAACTCGAGTTAGTAAATTTTCAAATTTTGAAAAGACAAGATTTTTGTTTTAAACTAATGAGATAAATAACAGTCACACATTGGGATTTTTTTTTCTCTTACCCGCAGTCAGGACAGGAAAATCTACACTTTTACCTGTGTGAGACTTTTCTATCGCTATACGAAATTAATGCACGTGCTCACATAGAGTAAGTGAATTAAAAGAACCCTTCACCTTCTTTTGTGGTGAGGCCTAAAGAGGATGAGGCAGGAGATCTCAACTCTCTGGATAAGATTCTTAACTGTTAAACACTTGACAAAGCCTATTGTGTCACAACTTAAGCATCTTTGGACTTATGCTAAATTTGGATTGGTTCCAACCATTTGATCATGTACGTTATTCTGAAGGAGTTTTATATGCTGTTATCATGAACTTGCCAAGAACAGAAAGGTTTAAACTGAAAAATGTTATCCTTATTAGCATTATACCAGATCTGAATGGGGAACCTAGCATGAATTCCTTTTTAGAACCTTTAGTAAATGAGATGAAAATTGCTTGGGATAATGGTTTTTGGATGACATCTTCCAATAGCAAGAAAAAGGCCAATATTTTTAAATTTGCTTTCTTGTGTGTTGGATGTGACATTCGTGCAACAAGGAAATTGTGTGGATTTTTAGGCCACAATGCTAAATTTGGTTGTTCTAAATGTACAGGTGGAGTAGGACACACAGATTACAGTGGATTTGATGTAGAAAACTGGCCAAGACGTTCTTTGGAACATCACAGAATTGTGACAGAACAGTTAGGTACTGCAAGAACTCAGACTCGGTTACAAGAACTGGAAAGCGACTTTGGTATTCGTAAATCTAAGATTTGTGCATTGATATACTTTGACCCAATTAGAATGTCTGTTGTAGATCCTATGCACAATTTGTTCCAATGAACAGCAAAGAAAATGATAAAAATTTGGATGGACCTCAATGTTTTGAAAGTTGATCACTCAAAAGATATACAGGCAAAAGTTGATGAAGTAGATGTTGCATGTAATGTTGGAGCTATTCCGAGGAAGATTGCTTCATCCTTTGGAGGTTTTACTGCAGAACAATGGATGAATTGGACTAACGTTTTACTGCAGAACAATGGATGAATTGGACTAACGTTTTACTGCAGAACAATGGATGAATTGGACTAACGTTTTACTGCAGAACAATGGATGGATTGGACTAACGTTTTACTGCAGAACAATGGATGAATTGGACTAACGTTTTACTGCAGAACAATGGATGAATTGGACTAACGTTTTTTTCCATTTATGCATTGAAAGGTATTCTTCCAAGCAAACATTTAGAAATATTGAGGCATTTTGTTTTGGCTAGCAGAGCAATAACATCAAAATACATTACTGAAGTAGACATTATGGAATTTGAATTGCACATATTTAAGTTCTGTAAGGAATTTGAGGCAGAACATGGCAAGCAGTATGTAACACCAAATATGCATATGCATTTGGCAAGCTGTTTTCGAGATTATGGGCCAGTTTACTCATTTTGGCTTTTTAGTTTTGAGCGGTACAATGCACATCTTGGTTCCCTCCCTAATACCAATAGGTCAATAGAAATACAATTAATGTTTTAATAGAGATTCTTTTGTTTCATCCATGTCTTTTCCTGATTTGTATCAAGATGAATCCAGCAGTGTTCTAGAAAAAGCAGCATAAAAAACAAACATATAATTCACATATTTGGAATTGTACACTGAGATTAAACACCATGTGCATGGTAAGATGTGTCTCAATCTATTATTAGCTCACCTGGTCCGAAGGACCGAGGTGAGCTTATGGGATACCGCAGCGTCCGGCGTCCGTCAACAATCGACTTCTTCTCCATAACCGCTGGTTTGATTTCAACAAAATTTGACTGGCAGCGTTAGTATAGAGTACTAACTGAAAATTGTACAAATAATGGGGCTGATCCCCCGGGGGCCTGAGGGACGGGGCCAAAAGGGGTTAATTTAGCTATTTCCGTATAAACGACTTCTTCTCTGAAACCAAGCATGGGATAGCACCCATAATGCAATGGTAGCATCCTTATAGGGTGGGGATTCAAAATTGTACAAATGATGGGGCTGACCCCCGGGGGCCTGAGGGGCGGGGTCAAAAGGGGTCAATTTGGCTATTTCCATATAAACGACTTCTTTTCTGAAACCAAGCATGGTATAGCACCCATAATGCAATGGTAGCATCCTTATAGGGTGGGGATTCCAAAATGTGCAAATGATAGGGCTGACCCCCGGGGGCCTGAGGGGCGGGGTCAAAAGTGGTCAATTTCCATCTAAATGACTTTTCCTCTGCAACTTAACATGGGATTACGCTCATAATGCAATGGTTACATCCTTATAGGGTTTGGATTCAAAATTTTGCAAATGATGGGGCTGACCCCCAGGGGCCTGAAGGGTGGGGTCAAAAGGGGTTAATTTAGCTATTTCCATATAAATGACTTCTTCTCTGCAACTAAGAATGGATGAGCACTTATAATGCAATGGTAGCATCCTTATATGGTTGGGATTTGAAATTGTACAAATGATAGGGCTGACCCCCGGGGCCTTAGACGGCAATAGATGCGAGGTCAAAAAGGTCAATTAGGCTACTACTTTCATATAAATTACTTTGTCTCTGAACCTGTGTATTGGATAGCATATTTGTATGGTATCAATAGCATCATTGTATGGTTGTGATTCAAAATAAAACTTTGGGAGTCAATTTTGATTATTTTTCTAATTGTCAGAGTCTTGTGATAATTACTAACAAAAAAACAGGTGAGCGATACAGGCCCTCTGGGCCTCTTGTATCTTTAGCTCACCTGGTCCGAAGGGCCGGTGATCTTATGTCAAGGCGCGTCGTCCGGTGTCCGTCGTCTGACCACCCTGGGGCAAGAGGGGTGGGGCCCAATAGGGGAAATAGAGGTAAATCCTATAAATTGCTACCTGTCCTAGAGTTCTGCATGGATTGTGACCAAATTTGGCCACAAACATCCATGGGGGAAGGGAAACAGAACTTGTATAAATGTTGGCTCTGACCCCCAGGGGGCAGGATGGGTAGGGCCCTGTAGGGGAATTAGAGGTAAATATTCGAATTCCTTCAGAAAAGAAACAATGAACCTGTATTTAGAACATTACTTGGCATTACAAACCAGGTGAGCGATACAGGCCCTCTGGGCCTCTTGTTTGAAGTGTACATTGCTTGAAGTGAGCTTGTATAATATATTGTATTTAAAGAGTGTAAAATATGATTGATATTTTGCCTTGTGCCACTGGGTAAAGCACAAATGTTGCAATTACAAAATACCACGTTGGAAGGGTGTATCGCCCTGTGCCACTTGGTAATACACAAATGACGCGTTGCAAAATACCACGCTGGAAGGATTATCGCCTTGTGCTACTTGGTAAAACACAAATGTCGCTTTACACAAAAACCACGCTGGAAGGGTGTATCGCCCTGTGCCACTTGGTAAAACACAAATATCGCGTTACAAAATACCACGCTGGAAGGGTGTATCGCCCTGTGCCACTTGGTAAAACACAAATGTCGCGTTACAAAATACCACGCTGGAAGGGTGTATCGCCCTGTGCCACTTGGTAAAACACAAATGTCGCGTTACAAAATACCAGGCTGTAAGGGTGTATTGCCCTGTGCCACTTGGTAAAACACAAATGTCGCGTTACAAAATACCACGCTGGAAGGGTGTATTGCCCTGTGCCACTTGGTAAAACACACCAATGTCGCGTTACAAAATACCACGCTGGAAGGGTGTATTGCCCTGTGCCACTTGGTAAAACACAAATGTCGCGTTACAAAATACCACGCTGGAAGGGTGTATTGCCCTGTGCCACCTGATGAAGCAGCATTTTTTAAACACCATTTATAATGTAAATTTGTGATATAATTTTTTACATTCATGTCGTATATTCAGATGTATAAATTATCTATTACATGTTGTTTTGTTTCTAATGACATGTTTCCTGCAGCTTGTAATAGAAATATCAACTTTTATACATTCAAAATTTGATTTTATAGATATGAATTAAAATTTAAATGGATTCTTATTGGGAAAAAAACTCGTATAAGACATACTTTGTTTTAAGACTGTAATATTTGATGATAAAAAAACAGAAATAAATTGATATTGATTAATTAAGCTGAAGTACTCTCTTGTGTTTTTTTTTCTATTTTCTTGAAGCCTTGAAATGTTTGCCAGTACTCCAGAAAATTTCATTAATGTATTATAATGGTTATGATCAAATACAGTTATATGCAATTCGCACATTTACATTGTTATGTATGACACTAAATACATGTAGTTATGAGATAAGGGAGATAACTCCCTTAGCTTTATTATCAATACATCCTATAAAGGTCATATTGATTTAGGTTATAGAACTTTCTAGAATCATGTATAAACAAATATGTTTGTAAACATGTTGATTATAAATAGAGATCTAGAATGATCTATTTCCAGAAAGTTCTGTGTTTATTTGTTTACTGTTTTTAGTTAGATATTTCTAGAAGTAGAAGGTTCTCCAATATTTTTGAATTAGGGTTTAGCTATATATACTCCAACTGTCCAAAGCTAATCAGAACTGTAATGAGACCTGTAATGAGACATATCAAGAATTGTGCAGTGCCATATAAGATTCTATTGGGAGAGCTATTGTGACTTTATCTGTGGATTATTACAACACTTTGTGTGGATTTATTCATATTGCCTGGAACTTTACAAATCATCTGTGGACATTCATTTTCCTTGTGGATTTGTGATTATTGTTAATTTGAAACCTGGGAGGATCAAGGATTATACCAGGACATTCGCATACAGATGAGTAACACTTTAAATCATCGTATTACTCTTGTACCACCACAAATTACTTTAGATATTGTAAACCATCTCTGTACAATATTGTATATATAATTAAATTGTGTTTTGAATTTAGCTGCTGGTTTCTCATTTCTGTTATTCGTTCATGTAACAGGAAATGGGGGCTCGTGTCCGAGATCGATATTTAATTTGTGAAATCTAACTTTGAAAAATTAATTAAGAATTTTCAAAATTTGTGTACAAACTTTGAGTTTACATTTGAAACCAACAGCTAGATAGACATGACTTCTATGCAGGTAGAACAGTTTGTTAAAGCGCCATCCCTGGAAGTTCTTTTGCAAGTTAGTAAGAAGGATTTACTGTTATTGGGTAAACATTTAGGCCTAACTATCAAAACTAATTTGAGGAAAGCTGAAATTAGGAATGTAATTATAAGATATTTTGTTGACAATGGCAAATTTGACTCAAGTGCATTAGATAGTACAGAGGAAACAGTCAGTTCAGAAATTCAAATTAGACAAATGGAACTTGAACATGAAATGAAAATGAAACAAATAGAGAAAGAAATGAGAGAAAGAGAAATAGAAAAGGAGTTAAGAGAAAAAGAAATTGAAAGAGAATTAAAAGAAAAAGAAATTGAAAGAGAATTAAAAGAAAAAGAGAGAGATCAGATGTTAGAGCTAGAGAAGCAGAAAATTCAAGCTGAAACAGAACTTAGAATTAAAGAATTAGAGTTAGCTTCTCAGGACAGTTCAAGTAATCCATCTTTTAGGGGTTTACAAGGAAACAGAGGTTTTGATGTTAGAAAACATAAGGTTAGTTCCTCCTTTTCAAGAGAAAGAAGTTGACAAGTATTTTTTGCATTTTGAGAAAAATAGCTGATAGTATGAAATGGCCTGAAGATAAGCTTACAACGCTTCTTCAAAGTGTCTTGATTGGTAAAGCTAGAGACATTTAGCCTTCTTTATCTGTAGATGAGATTTCAAATTACCAAGTAGTCAAGAAAGCTATTTTGAAAGGTTATGAGTTAGTTCCTGAGGCTTACCGCCAGAAATTTCGAAACTCGAGAAAGAGTGATGAACAAACTCATGTAGAATTTGCCAGAGAAAAAGAACAATTATTTAATAGGTGGTGTGATTCTAAAGAAATTGATGAGGATTTCGGTAAATTGAGACAATTATTGTTGATAGAGGAGTTTAAACGTTGTGTCCACATCAACATAAAAACTCATTTAGATGAGAGAAAGGTTGAAACACTTAGTGAAGCAGCTACAATGGCTGATGATTACGCTCTCACCCACAAAGGCTCATTTGTTAAAAACAGTTCTCAAGACAAAAACAGTACCACAGGTACTAGTAAATTTGGTCAGCCTAGGAACCCAACCTTTAGAGGCCCTTCTAACGACAAACCTAATGTAGGTGATAAGACTAAGTCTGATTCTAAAACAGATCATAGGGCAGGTGTGGGGTCTCCTTCTGGTCCTGTTTGTAATTACTGCAAGAAAGTAGGGCATACTATGTCTGAATGTTATTCTCTCCAGCGTAAGGAGCAAAGGCGTAAACAGTCAGTTCCTTCTGTGTTAGCTATGTCAAAGCCTAGTCAGAAACTTAGTAATATTGTGGAAGATTCTAAAGTGTCTGTTGAGATTAAGAGCTCAGAGTCTGATAGTGTCTTGGAGAAGTACTCTCCCTTCATTTCTGAAGGTTTTGTTTCACTTACTAGTGATATCACCAACTTGAAACCTGTGAAGATTTTGAGAGATACTGGGGCTTCTCATTCTTTAATATCAGATGGCGTAGTGCCTTTGTCTGAGGAGACCTCATGTGGTAGTTGTGTTTTGCTTCAAGGTGTAGAGTAAGGTTTTGTTAATGTGCCTCTCCATTGTGTTTATTTAAAGTCAGACTTAGTAACTGGGCCTGTCACCATTGGTGTTAGACCGGAACTTCCCATAGAGGGCGTGTCGCTCATTTTAGGCAATGACTTGGCTGGAGAGAAAGTTAGGGTAGATCCCTTAGTGTCCAGTATTCCTGATAAAACAGGTGATGCTGAGACTATTCAACAGGAATTTCCTGGTATTTTCCCTTCTTGTGCTGTAACTCGTTCAATGAGTAAGAAGGTTTCTGATGTTGCAGTAGTTGAGGATCATTATAGTCCAGGGTTAGGTGACACTTTCTTGGCTCATGATATAGAGGATGTCGGGGGTAAGTGTGATCTTTTGAGCAATCCTGTAGACTTTGATAGTGATAGAGTTGTTCCTAACAAGGATACTTCTTAGGCTGACATGATGAGTAAATCATCTTTGTCTCGAGAGGAGCTTATAGTAGAACAGGAAAAAGATCCTGAATTCTCCTTATTGTGTAATCGGGCTTTGAGTGAGGAAGAGGCTGAGAAAGTCCCGGTTTGTTACTTCCGTCGGTCAGGTGTGTTGATGCGTAAGTGGCGCCCCCTCTGATGTGTCTCCCGAAGAAGACTGGAAGGTTGTCAATCAAATAGTTGTCCCACCGAGGTATAGGCAAGATATTCTGAGTTTATCTCATGATGTACCTATGGCAGGGCATTTAGGTGTGACCAAGACTTATAACAGGATCTTAGATCACTTCTTTTGGCCCAAGTTGAAACGGGATGTGGCTGATTTTTGTAGGTCTTGTCATACTTGTCAGGTGGTAGGGAAACCTAATCAGAAAATCCCTGTGGCTCCTCTGCACCCCATTCCAGCATTTGAGGAACCATTTAGTAGAGTCATTATAGACTGTGTAGGTCCTCTACCCAAAACTAAGTCTGGGAATGAGTATCTTTTAACTATTATGTGTGCTTCCACACGCTTTCCTGAAGCCAAACATAGTCAAGGCTTTGGTTAAATTCTTTACATTGGTTGGTCTTCCAAAAGCTGTCCAATCGGACCAAGGTTCGAATTTCATGTCTGGTATTTTTCAACAATCCAGCTCCAGATCAAGCAGTATAAGTCTAGTGCTTATCATCCACAATCTCAGGGTGCTTTAGAACGTTTTCATAAAACATTGAAGAATATGATGAGATCTTATTGTTTTGAAAACAAAAGAGATTGGGACGAAGGTATACACATGTTGTTGTTTGGCGTTAGAGAATCTGTACAAGAATCTCTTGGCTTCAGTCCCTTTGAACTTGTGTTTGGACACACTGTCCTTTGAAAATTTTGAAAGACAAAAATTTTGGACGAAGATTCTAAAGTGAATCTCTTAGAGTATGTGTCTAATTTTAAGCAAAGGTTGACAAGGGCATGTGAACTGGCAAAAGAAAATTTGGCCGTTACTCAAACCAAAATGAAAACATGGTATGATAAAGATGCCCGTGCAAGAAGTTTTGATCCAGGTGACAAAATTTTGGCTCTATTACCAATATCGAGTCAGACTTTGCAAGCTAGATATTTTGGACCTTATGTTGTGGAGAAAAAGGTCGATGATGTTAACTACATTATACAAACTCCAGGGAGGCGCAAGAAAACTCAATTATGTCATGTTAATATGCTTAAGAAATATGAAGATAGAGAAGAGAGCAAGACCTCTCAACCTATTGCTACTTTGGCCTCTGTACCATCACAAAGTGAAAGTACAGCTGATATTTGTAAATTAGACTTAGATGGTGGTGTACAAGATGTAGGTTTAGACTGTGGTGTTAAGTTACGGAACTCGGATGTGCTCGCGAACTTGGACAAGAAACTGTGTCATCTATCAGAAAAGGAACGAAATGAACTGAAAGATTTGATACTTGAGTATAAACATTTGTTTCCGGATACACCAGGCAAAACAGATGCTATCTATCATGACGTGGATGTAGGCGATGCGCCACCTGTCAAGCAACATCCTTACCGTGTCAATCCTTTGAAAGAAGAACATTTAAAGAAAGAAATTCAATACATGTTGGACAATGATATTATTGAACCAAGCAAAAGTGAATGGAGCTCTCCATGTGTTCTGGTACCAAAGCCAGATAAGACATACCGGTTCTGTACTGACTTCAGAAAAGAAAACTCTGTCAGTAAAACAGACTCTTTTCCAATTCCAAGGATTGACTCATGTATTGACAAAGTTGGCAAAGCCAAGTACGTAAGCAAGTTTGACCTGTTGAAAGGGTATTGGTAGGTGCCATTAACAGAAAGAGCTAAAGAAGTAAGCATTTGTAACCTCACAAGGTTTGTACCAGTACAAAGTTATGCCGTTTGGTATGAAGAATGCCCCGGCAACATTTCAACGTCTTCTTAACAGCGTGATGTCAGACCTGGAAGGCTGTGATGGATACATTGATGACGTCATCAACTACCACGACACGTGGGAAGACCATCTACGCGGGATTCGTGAATTCTTCGAAAGACTCACTACCATGAAATTGACTGTAAACTTATTGAAATGTGAATTTTGTCATGCAACTGTTGAATTTTTAGGCCATGTTGTAGGACAGGGGCAGGTTAAACCTGTTCAGGCCAAAGTAGAATCAATTATAGATTTTCCAACTCCTGGAAGCAAGAGAGAGCTGATGAGATTTCTTGGTATGGCTGGATATTACAGAAAATTTTGTCAAAATTTCTCTGTTATAGCAGCTCCACTTACTGCTTTGTTAAAGAAAAATGTCAAATTTGTCTGGTCAGACGAATGTAAGTCTGCCTTTGAGAAATTGAAAGCCATACTATCAAACTCACCAGTTCTGACTGCTCCAGATTTTAATAAACAGTTTAAACTGTTTGTTGATGCCAGCGATGTAGGTGTTGGTGCTGTTTTGATGCAAGAAGGTTCTGAACAAATTGACCATCCAATTTGTTATTTCTCGAGAAAATTTGACAAACACCAGAGAAATTATTCCACCATTGAGAAAGAATGTTTAGCATTGATTTTGGCCTTAAACCAATTTGATGTGTATCTCTGCACTACAGCTGTGCCTGTGTTGGTCTTCACCGACCACAACCCTTTGACATTCATTGGGAAAATGAAAAACAAAAATCAAAGAATTCTCAGGTGGAGTTTTTCTTTGCAAGAGTACAATCTTGACATCAAACATATCAAAGGGAAAGACAATATTCTGGCTGATGCTTTATCAAGGATTTAAATATGACTTGATATGTCATAAGGTTTCCTTTTCAAGAAAACTTTCTTTTCTTTAAGGAGGGGTGTGTTATGTATGACACTAAATACATGTAGTTATGAGATAAGGGAGATAACTCCCTTAGCTTTATTATCAATACATCCTATAAAGGTCATATCATTGATTTAGGTTATAGAACTTTCTAGAATATTATCATGTATAAACAAATATGTTTGTAAACATGTTGATTATAAGTAGAGATCTAGAATGATCTATTTCCAGAAAGTTCTGTGTTTATTTGTTTACTGTTTTTAGTTAGATATTTCTAGAAGTAGAAGGTTCTCCAATATTCTTAAATTAGGGTTTAGCTATATATACTCCAACTGTCCAAAGCTAATCAGAACTGTAATGAGACCTGTAATGAGACATATCAAGAATTGTGCAGTGCCATATAAGATTCTATTGGGAGAGCTATTGTGACTTTATCTGTGGATTATTACAACACTTTGTGTGGATTTATTCATATTGCCTGGAACTTTACAAATCATCTGTGGACATTCATTTTCCTTGTGAATTTGTGATTATTGTTAATTTGAAACCTGGGAGGATCAAGGATTATACCAGGACATTCGCATACAGATAAGTAACACTTTAAATCATCGTATTACTCTTGTACCACCACAAATTACTTTAGATATTGTAAACCATCTCTGTACAATATTGTATATATAATTAAATTGTGGTTTGAATTTAGCTGCTGGTTTCTCATTTCTGTTATTCGTTCATGTAACAACATGCCTAATGTGTGATGTACATAAATTGTATATATAACTGTCCATTTGTCCTCGTAATCTGAAGTTTCAAGATGAAGAAGAATGATGTATATCAATAATGCATGTATGTATCGTTACATGGACTGCCGTTTTTAATGTAAGGACTTTTTGAAGGCCAAGGAACGCATTTAGACTGGTTTTCTTTGACCGACTATTCACTTTAATAGTGAATTATTATAGAATTTGCATCACTTATTGTGTTTGTAAATATTAGCGATGACGGACGGGCGCCATATTCACCGTTCGGAACCAGTTATTAAATTGTCATTTTCATAACGACAATAGTTGTGTCAAATCGGCATTTCAATAAACTTTTGTCCTGTGGTCGAAGTTAGAGGTCACGTGCCCGATCACGTAGGTTTTCTCCGGGCACTCCGGTTTCCTCCCACACTAAGACTCCTCGCGCGCTTACATCCGGTACATCGAGAGTGATTTACATACGTTGTATAACTTGTTTCTCAATCGATGTTAATTAAATAAAGTTTATATTTAAAAAAATAGACATCATTCAATTGTCCCTCAAGTCGCGCCATTTCATCGATATTATGGCTGTTACACGCCCAAGGGTTATCGAAGATAGACTCACAAACAAAATATTGTTTTTTAAAACAAGGAAGCACCATAAAATCTGCGGCACGAGTTATCTCGACTTTTCTTGGATATAGCTAGTGATATAGCACTATAAAAAGTGCAACAGTTCCACTATACAAGAAGACATGATATCAATATACCGTAGTCACCCAAAACAGGTGCTCTACATACACGCTACACACTGCATACATGGGAAGCGCCGTCCTTACATGATCCTTGCTGTTGATAGGACGATTCAGAAAATAATATAATTTTAATAATCAAATTGCAACATAGATGTCTACGTTTATTGTTTGACTCGCATGTAGATCAAATGTCTGTATCCAAATGTGACATTCGGGCCGGGGCCGGACCCGGGCAGTATTTTTAGCTCACCTGGCACGAAGGGCCGGTGAGCTTATGTAATGGCGCGGCGTCCGTCGTCCGTCCGTCCGTCAACATTTCCTTTAAATCGCTACTGGTCATAGAGTTCAGCATGGATTGTAACCATATTTGGCCACAAACATCTTTGGGGGAAGGGTAACAGAACTTGTATAAATTTTGGCTCTGACACCCCGAGGACAGGAGGGGCGGCGCCCAATACGGGAAATAGAAGTAAATCCTATAAATCGCTACTTGTCCTAGAGTTCTGCATGGATTGTAACCAAATTTGGCCACAAACATCGTTGGGAAAGGGGAACAAAACTTGTATAAAATTTGGCTCTGACCCCCGGGGGTAGGAGGGACGGGCCGTATAGGAGAAATAGCGGTAAATCCTATAAATCGCTACTTGTCCTAGAGTTATGCATGGATTGTTACCAAATTTAGCCACAAACATTGTTGGGGGAAGGGGAACAGAACTTCTATTAAGTTTGGCTCTGACCCCCCAGGGGCAGGAGGGGCAGGGCCCAATAGGGAAAATAGAGGTAAATCCTATAAATCGCTACTTGTCATAGAGTTCTGCATGGATTGTAACCACATTTAGCCACAAACATCCTTGGGGGAAGGGGAACAGAACTTGTATAAAGTTTGGCTCTGACCCCCCAGGGACAAGAGGGACGAGGCCCAATAGGGGAAATAGAGGTAAATCCTATAAATCACTACTTGTTCTAGAGTTCTGCATGGATTGTAACCAAATTTAGCCACAAACATTGTTGGGGGTAGGGGAACAGAACTTGTATAAAGTTTGGCTCTGACCCCCCAGGGGCAGGAGGAGCGGGGCCCAATAGGGGAAATAGAGGTAAATCCTATAAATCGCTACTTGTCATAGAGTTCTGTATGGATTGTAACCAAATTTAGCCACAAATATCCTTGGGGGAAGGGGAACAGAACTTGTATAGGGGAACATAGAACTTGTATAAAGTTCGGCTCTGACCCCCTGGGGGTAGGAGGGGCGGGGCCCAATAGGGGAAATAGAGGCAAATCCTTTAAATCACTACTTGTCCTAGAGTTCTGCATGGATTGTAACCAAATTTAGCCACAAACATCCGTGGGGGAAGGGGAACAGAACTTGTATAAAGTTCGGCTCTGACCCCCTGGGGGTAGGAGGGGCGGGGCCCAATAGGGGAAATAGAGGCAAATCCTTTAAATCACTACTTGTCCTAGAGTTCTGCATGGATTGTAACCAAAGTTGGCCACAAACATCCAGGGGGGAAGGGGAACAGAACTTGTATAAATTTTGGCTATGATCCCCCAGAGGGCAGGAGCGGTGGCGCCCAATAGGAGAATTAGAGGTAAATATTCGAATTTCTTCAGAAAAGAAACAATGAACCTGTATTTAGAACATTACTTGGTATTACAAACCAGGTGAGCGATACAGGCCCTCTGGGCCTCTTGTTTAGGGTATAAAGTTGACGAACCTTCGCCAGTCTGAGCAAAGAAATATAATTATCAATTACTACATCACGCGATAGAATACTGGATTTTGATTTGCTACACACATGAGTACTATTTGCAATAGTGCCTGGGTATTTGAGATAAGCCTGGGTTCTGCCCCCTGGCCGAGACACACCAAAGTCTAGTGGTAGTTTCTATTCCTGCTTAAAGTTCAACTTAAATGGAGTAGGACGACTGGTGCGCTCGTTGTCAGCTTAATTTGGCCAAATGGGGTGTGTTGTTGGTGTCGTCGTGGCACTTTAAAAAGGGGAATAGTTCCACTATACAAGAAGATACAACACTAACATACCGCAGTTTCCCAATACATACACTTCACTCGCGCTACTCACTGCATACATGGGAGACTGTGCATACATGACCCTGGCTGTTAATAGAACGTTAAGATAATCAAACAAACAAACTGTTGAAGTGACATGGAATTGAACGTGAATGTATTGTGACGTTCGCCCCTGTGAGGAAGGCTCTGGGTTCTGTCCCCTGGCCGAGACACACCAAAGTCTATAAAAGTGGTAGTTTCTGCTCCTGCTTAGCGTTCAGCATACAGGGAGTGGGACGACTGGTTCGCCCGTTGTCAGTATAATTGACCGGGTGGGGTGTGTTGCTTGGTGTCTTCGGCGGCATGCTTCAGTGATATAGCACTATAAAAAGGGCAACAGTTCCACTATACAAGAAGACACAACACGAACATACCGCAGTCTCCCAGTACACTCACCTCGCACAACATACACGCAACACACCGCATACATGGGAGGCCGTCAAATTAAACAAACAAACAAACAAACAAAGTATTGTGACGTCACCATTACATCGCGTCATTATAACGTGGCACTTCGACCATGTCGTCAAGATGGCGGACAGGCTGTTCACTTATGTTCTATATTGATCTACTTTTATTATTCCTGAAGCTGAATCGTGGTGGGATAGTGCCTTCGGCTTTGACACTATTCCATCCCTCGATAAAGCTATGCCCATTTAGCCATAATAGATCATTAGTTCAGCTATATCATTAATTGACTGGAAAGTAAAATATGCATAATCACACCGTTTATCTATACTAAGTTAAACTTATGTGTATGTACTGACCTGTCGACCTGACACAACACGAACATATCACAGTCTCCCAAATCACGTACATGTACTTCGCGCTTTATACACCCTGTACACCGCACACATCCATGAGGGGCCGTTCTTACATGACCCTGTCTGTTATTTGGTTGATAATGTGCGGTGTTGTCAAGGACACAAGGATTTTAACAGGAGAGATAAACTTAGAATGGTGAAGTAGGGTTTCATATTCTGATTCGATGTCATATTGTGATTATGACGTCATTACATGTACATTATAGTATAAGGATATACAGTAAAACACACTTGTGTCAAACACGGTTGAATCGAATACATCGAAACTGTCTATTGAGTGTGTTTCAATATGTCCCGAATTTTTCCTGCTTTATATTAGTAATTAAAGCACTGGTGAATCGAACACGGTTGAAGCGAGTACCGCGGTGTTAATGTGTTTTATGTTTTACCTTATTAATTTTAATTCTCCATGCGAATTAACGCGAAAATTTACCCTTCGCGAAAATTAAATAATTTACAGTGATCTTATGTTATTGATCTACCATAAGCCTCGATCCATATACCGACATACACTTACGGCTTAAGTTCTTATGTGAATTTCGTCACAGCGTTGAATTATATAAATGACTGTCGATGGGCCGTTAAACTTGAGTAAACAAACAGTCAAAGAATTAAGCGCATTATCAGATTAACATCCCAAAAACGATCAGATAGATTTTGTTCACTGACTAATCAAACGCTCTGTTTTGATTTGTTTATTGGCAGCATATTGGAATTAAGAATTAAATGAGAGTGATCTGCCCCTGAACTAAGGTAAAGGGTAATCTTGAGCTCCATATACAAACTGTTTTTTTTTTGTGTTTTTTGGAAAACGTCCACCTCAAAACTTTCTCCCGAGGGGAATGAGAGGATAAAGTGTATCATATTCATTGGAGGAACCAGAAAAACCAGGAAATCAACAATTATGAGTTCTACGACGAGTCAATCGGCCACAGTGACCGAGGAAAATGGCGCCGCCTCATATGCAGCCGTTGCTACTCCAGCCAGAACGGTAAAGCCAGTTTTTATCCTAGAATTTGATATATTTGGCACTAGAACTGTCCCTAAAGAATCATGGCTAAACCATGTAGAACTGTACAGAGCAATAGGCAATGTAGTTCCCATAGAACAATTAATCGGACTTCAGCGTGTCCGAGGAATGTGGAGGATTTACCTCGACAGTTATGAGTCGCGACTCAAACTTATCACTCATGGGCTTGTCGTTAGGAGCAAATCCATCAAGATATATGCAAACAATCCAGTAATAGGGAATACATACGATGAAAACACTACACTAATTCGAGTGAAAAATGTTCCACTATCTGCCTTTGATGGTCAAATCAAACGTGACCTTGAGCTCAAAGGTTGTGAAATTCAGAGCCTATATAGAGAAAGACTTAGAGTAGATGGATACCTCACCAATTGTGAAACCGGTGACCGAATAGTTATTGTCAAGAAGCTGGAAAATCCACTTCCAACATCAATGACCATAGGGGGGAAATACAGAGCCATGATAAGACACAGAGGTCAACCCAATGAGAACGCTCACTGTAGCAACTGTCTGCAGGCTGGCCACGTAGCCAGAGACTGTATTAACGATAAAGTGTGCAGACATTGCAAGAGCCCAGGTCATATCCAGTCTAACTGTCCTTCATTGTTGAAAGATGACAATAGCGCTGATGAAAGCTCCGATGATGAGAGCGACAGCGAAGATGACGACGAACAAATCGATGATGGCAATGAAACTAAGTCCGAAAGCCAAACGGAAACCCATAAGCCTCCAATTGCAACTGATACAACCAATGTGCCCTCAACAGACATAACCCCTGTGCCCTCATCCGGATCAACAAATGTGCCCTCATCAGCAGCAGAGTCAACAGATTCCAAAGATGAGCCAAGAAAACGAAAAAAGAGCAAAAAATCAAAAGGTAAAAAACAAGAAAGTAAACAACCACAGAATCAGACAATCATAGACTCTTTCCTGAAAGAGACTCCCTCCAGAAAATCAAGTCAACTCCCGTCGGATGTCAGATCCCCACTGGATGAACTGAACAATACCCCAAAGAAAAAATGTAATGCCAAATGACAAAAAAGAGAGTATTTATGCTTAACTGAAATTTATTAAAAACAATCATAAAAAACTACATTCAAGATATGGATAGAAGGAAAGAAGTTAAAATTTGTATAAATTTATCTCTTTTTGAAAATGCCACAAAGTTTTACACAGCATATACTTACAAATGCCTAAAATATCAAGTAAGTTGGTTAAAATATGCACAATGCTATATATTACCCGTTATAATATTCCTAAGTATATTATTTTATAACAGTATATTTAGTATAGTTCTAAGTGTATCACATTATGTTTGTTGTGTATCATATAATAATAGTATATATAAATACACAAAATATTATGAAAACTGGTTAAAATTTGCACAAAGTTATACAGTATATGTGATAATATCTCTATATATACCGGTATCATATTATACCAGTATCAAATTTCTAAGTTTAGTATATTATGCCAGTTATGTGTTTCACGTGATTGTAGTACTAAGTATAGTATATTGTAACAGTAGGATATCTGTAAGTGTATCACAATGCATCTGTTATGACATATGTGAATTACATTACATTTTTATACATAAATGCTTAACATGTTATAAAAGCTGGTTAACATATACACAAAATTGTATATTACATGAGAAAATATTTCTATTTATATTATATATTATCAGTGTAATATATTATACTAATATGATAATATGTGTGATATTTAGAAGAGTGTTACAGATTATTAAATATGAAAGTTTATTCCAGGAATCACTTATACATATAATAATTCAAAGTTTATATGCATATGGTCACTTAAATCAAAATATGCACGTATTGAATTATTATATCTCAAAGATAATATATCATCACAATGATATTACTATTTGCTCATATCCTAATTTTGATAAGAATAAAATTATCTTGATATATTATCTGCAAGGTAATATTACTAAAGTGCTAAAAAGATTTTTTCTAATATTATTAGAATTCAACATATGGTACAACTCTATAAAAAGAGAAATGAAATTGAATAACCTACCTCTGATTCAATTGTTTTATTTAAGTGTATGTGTGCATACAATTTTATACATGAAAGTATATGAAGACATCCGGCTATGTGTATGTAAACATACTAGTGTGGTCGGCAGGTGTATATATGTATATATATGTGACTATGAGACTGTATGTCTGCTGTTTAGATATGTATGTACGATTATATTTTTATAAATTTTATCTGCAATACATAAATGAATAGTATACGTAAGAATGGATACATTCCTGGCTAGATCTTTTTCGAGTGTGTATATACATGTAGGTGTAATATACATAATACTTACCAAAATATTTTTACTCTTCTACATAACATGTTGCAGAAACTACATTTTTTGACTGCTAACACACAAGGTTTAGGTGATAAACAAAAACGAGAGAGATTCTATACATGGGCTAAATATCAAAAAGGTAACATAATCCTGGCACAAGAAACACATTTTACAGCAACTAATGCCCCATTCGTACAATCAGAATGGAATGGTGAAGTATTACATAATTTTGGCACCAGCCAGAGCTGTGGGGTAGCTATCTTTCTAACAAAAAACTTAGAGTATGAGATAATTGATGTACACAGAGACAACGATGGCAGGCTTTTGCTAGTTAATTTGAAAATAAATGACAATGTTTACACAATAATAAATATTTATGCCCCTAATGATAAAAACAGGAGAAACATTTTTTTTTAAATTTGAAAACATTTACACAAGAACACAGTTTAGGCCTAATTATCATAGGTGGAGATTGGAATGAAATTCAAGACACAAAATCTGACAGAAAATCTAGAGTAAACCCCCAAAAACCTGTAAAATCTTTAAAGTCACTGATAAACGAATGTCGTTTAATAGACTGTTGGAGAATAAAACACCCAACCACAAAACAGTTTACATGGAAGCGGAAAAATGTAAATAATGTGGCTAGTAGAATTGACTATTTCCTTATACAAAATGAACTTATTCATAAAATTTCATCAACTGATATAAGACCAGTATTAATTAAATACACTGATCATCAAGCTGTATCACTTTATCTAAATGTTGAAAAAACAATACGTGGACCAGGGTATTGGAAGTTAAACAATAGTCTGCTAAATGATTATATGTACCAAAAAATAATAATTGAAGTACTTAATGAATTTAAAAAATTAAAAGAAGATAAAAGCATGTCAAGTCGAATGATATGGGATCTATGTAAAACTGAAATTCGCGAAAGATCAATTGAATATGGAAAAAAAGAAATCAAAATTAAGAAAGAATATTATTTCTGTATTAGAAAATAAACTTAAAAAGCTTAACGAAGAAAATACAGACACAGCAGAAGAAATAGATCAAGTCACAGAACAGATAGAAGAACAATACACTCAAATAGCTCTCGGTTCGCAAATAAGATCACGCGCTAAGTGGTTTGAACATGGTGAAAAGAACACTAAATATTTTCTTTCTTTAGAAAAAGGAAGACAAATTAAAAAATCCATTACTAAACTAAAAAATGAAAAGGAAGAATTACTGACAAAACAAGAAGACATAATCAAATATGAGAAACAGTTCTATGAAAAAATGTATACATTAATAAAAACCAAATGTAGATGACATAAAGCAGTATTTAGGTTCAATAAATTTTGAAAGGATACTATCTGATGAAGATAGCAATTAATGTGAAGGTTTATTAATTGAAAATGAATGCTATATAGCTATAAATAAGATGAAATTAAACAAAGCTCCAGGCTCAGATGGATTAACAATAGAATTTTACAAAATATTTTGGCCACATTTGAAAAAAATGTTAATAGATTGTCTAAATGAAGGCTATTTACAAAATCAACTAGCATATTCACAGAGAGTAGGAATATTATCATTAATGTTTAAAAAAAAATGATCCATTAGACTTAAATAATTGGCGACCATTGACACTTCTAAATATAGATTATAAGATATTAGCTCATTGTCTATCTGAAAGAATAAAACCCATCCTACCTAAAATAATAAATACTGATCAGAATGGCTTTATCAAAGGGCGCGACATAAGATATAGCATTAGACTTATTCAGGATATAATAGAATATGCCGAGAAATTTAATATTACTGGATCTATACTATTTTTTAGATTTTGCCAAGGCATTTGATTCAATAGAATGGGAATTTATGTTTCATACTTTGAAAAAATTTGGATTTAAAGAAAGTTTTATGAAATGGGTTTCAGTCCTATACAGTGATATATATTGCATAATAACAAACAATGGATGGCTATCAGAACCAGTAAAGATTATGCGCGGAATCCGTCAAGGATGTCCGTTATCAGCTCTACTTTTTGTAATAACAGTCGAGACATTATCAATGAAAATGAGACAAGATATCAATATTCATGGAATCCAAATTAAAAATTCACAAGAAAGACATTTTAAAATCTCACAACTAGCAGATGACACCACCCTCTTCTTGAAACATAAAAAAGACATAACTGCAGCCCTAAATGCTATAGAGATATTTGGTAGTCTTTCAGGATTAATCCTAAATAGAAAAAAATCACTAGGTCTAAAATTAGGAATTAATAAAATAAACATAGAAGATGACTTTGAAAAGATTGATTGGTCACAAAGTGAAATAAAAGCACTAGGAGTATACTTTGGGCTTAATGCTATTAAAACATCTCAAATCAACTGGGAAAGTAAGATTGAAAAAATAAATAAATTAGTCAATACATGGAAAAGGAGGAAATTATCAATGATAGGGAAAATACAAATTGTTAAATCATTACTTATTCCTCAATTATCTTATCTTATATCTGTACTGACTATACCAAAACATATTGTAACAGAAGTAGAAAAAATTATTTACAATTTCATTTGGGAGGGTAAAAGTGAGAAGGTAAAGCGAAAAACTCTATGCAGATCATATAGCGAAGGAGGTCTTAACACACTTGATCTCAACTCCTATATTACAACTATACAATTAGGATGGATAAAAAAATTAAAAAGCAATGAAGAAAATCAATGGAAAATCATACCAAGATTATTTTTAAATCAATTTGGAGAAGATTTGTTAATTTTTTCAATGAATATAAAACACACAAAACAACTAGAAGATTTCTCTAACATTCCACAATTCTATCAAAATATCATTAATGCTTGGGTAGACATAAATGGAAGAAATGTGAAACCCCCCAAAAACATAACAGATATTGGAAAACAAATAATATGGGGAAATCAATTCATAACATATAATAATAGATCATTGATCTTTAAAAATTGGATAAAAAGTAATATCATCACTATAAAAGATCTGTTAGATGTTGAAGGATACATAAATGAAAATGTAATATTGAACATATTACAAGATAAACACAATTGGATATCACAAATATCAATACTTAAAAACGCAATACCTAAAATATGGCAGGAAAAATTAAAAAAATCAGATATATCAAAATACAACATAAATGAGAAATATTATGAACTGTCAGTTGTTATGACACCCTCACTAAAAACAATACCTATAATTAAAATTACAAACAAAATCATATACAACAACCTGATTGAGAAAATATCAGTTAGACCGATTGCATATATATCATGGGAAAACACATTTATACATTTTAAAAAATCCGAGATAGAACACAAATTAAGAAAATCCCTTCAGTGCACCTTTAAACATTTTGAAGACAATAGAATGAAAATATTTAAATGGAAACTGATTAACAGAGTTCTGGCAAATAATTACCTACTTTATAAATGGAAAATAAAAGATAGTCCACTATGTAATACATGCGGAGTTGAAGAAAATTACAAACACTTTTTTGTAGAATGTAAATATATTAAATCATTTATTGCACATGTCAGCGATATGTTCAGTAAAAAAAAAAAATTGCAAAAAAAATGGTGACATTGGAAAATATAGTGTTAGGTTATAAAATTGATTATGAAAAATATGAAGGAGTTAACTTTCTACTTACTTATATAGGCTACGTCATTTACAAGGCCTACTACACAAGCAATTGTAAACAAAAAGCAATAAACCTAGAACATTCACTCAGACGAGAATTACACTCAGTCATGAGAACTAAAAAGTACAACAAATCACCTCTCCCAACATTCATAAAATCAGCTTGTGAAACCCTCGGAATAAATCTTGACTCCGATATTCTGTGAAACTTTGATAGTAAATCCAGCTGGTTTTCAGTAAAATGACATCAAGATTCACACTCAAATCTTCCTAATCCTTCACCATAATTTTCACTGTCCTTGATAACTTTCCATGTAGCTGTCCTTTACAGTACACTTCATCTGAAAAAGATTAACAGAACGACACGTGTCATAATATATTGGAAATAATTATTTTTGTGCAATATTAAGTAAAATACACTATTTATACTGACGTACATAATACTCACCTGAAATAGTTATCTGTTCAAACCATTGTTTTCTCCACATACATACAAATACTTCGCACAGGTACTTCTCCAACGAAAAAACCACGTGTATGTTGTTTTCGTTATGATTTCCGGTTATGAGCGTTATCTTCTTCCGGTTTACACTAGTCATCGACTCAATATTTTTTTTTCATTTCGATTTGCTTTATTATGGTCATCGACAAATTCGTTATAAAACTACTGTAAAAGTCAAAATATATGATGTATTATTTATATGTTGCAAAATAGTAATTTATCCATTGCATAGTTCATTCGCATTTTGTCTGAGTTATGTCCCTTGAAAATCTTTGATTTAATATCCAAAATCACATTTTTTAATGTCATGGTATTGCAAATGAGACAAACTTTTAATTTATATATTCAAATACATTAACTTTATTACAATATGTTTAATAAGCAATAATCTTTGAAGGGAATTAATGGTGACAAATTGATAAAAATATTATTGTTAAACAAAATTTGTATTTATATACCATTTATATACATGTTGTACATTTTGTGTGTCTGAAATAAAAATTTTCCTGTAAACAAAAAAAAAAAAAAAAAAAAAAAAAAAAAAAAAAAAAAAAAAAAAAAAAAAGAATTAAATGCTAATTATATAAATTAATCTGTTCCGGTCACGTTCACGTTTGCTTTAGTTGTTATTAAAAACTGTAAACGTTCATACAATTACTGTTGACGCGAAGAGATTGTCATCAAAAGTATTTATACTGAAGGACTCAAGTGATGCTTTTCTAGACAAAACATCAGACGTCGATAGGATCGAAAGCTCTTCCTTCGTACACAAACAAATTACATGTTGTTGATAAACTGTGTTAAAGCGGTATTGTAACTCAACACGTTCAGTTCAATTTCATCAACTGACCATAGGCAATTAACGGCGACTATCGGATTGATGCGGATAGATTTATACAGCGGTCAGCTGCCCGTTCATGCTTCTAGGGGAGATTTCTAAAACCAAGTCTTCGCTGTGTGTGTTTGCTGTACATTTATCGGTAGCTAATGGTTCACAGCGTAAACAACTGTAAACGCTGTGGATATTTTATATCATCAAAGTGACTATTCATTATCTTTGATTTACTGATGTAAGTATAATCGATGGATGGATTGATGGACTACATGTAATGGACAGTTGACCCATCTTCATATCGACCACAAATAACAGGTGATATTTCTAAGCGAGTATACAGTTATATAAGACATTTATCTCGCCATTTTCATCTCGATTGCATCAAAAAGGAGAGCTTGTTTGTACGAGTGTAATATTGTAAAGAAAATTTTATCACCGCTTCTTCATCTGTATTTGATTACACTGACTAACATCAATTGTAATACCAGCATTATTTAAAACTATAAGCTCATTTGTATGTGAGCGTAAAATGACACATACCATTTTTATCGTCGCGCCTATCATCAGGATTTAATCATACTACAGAACCCAAGTTTATATACCCGGAAAATTTCAAGATGGAAGCAGCTCGCATCACGTTGCTTCTGTTTGTGGCTATAACTGCACCTTATCATGTTAGTTCGTTCACAAGTGACAACGTTAAGGCACTCTATACAAATATATTTACCACCAACTCCTACAACAAGCATGTGCGTCCTATTTCAGATTTTTCACGACCCACTAAACTTTATATTGACTTGGATTTAGTTGGAATAACAGAAATTGACGAGGTTAACGAAAAAATGACCTCCACAGGAGCTTTGTTTATTATGTGGAATGATGAGAATCTACAGTGGGATTCGCCAACATATAACGACACTCACACCATCTACCTTCCACAGAACCTTATATGGAAACCCGATATTTCCTTAGATAATGGTTTCACCAAACTGAAGGAACTTGGAGACAATTTCATACTTACTACAATTACCTCCGAAGGGCTAGTTATTTGGCGCCCGTTTGAGGTGTTTGAGACGAAATGCGCTATCAATATAAGATATTTCCCGTTTGATAAGCAGACTTGTTCGTTAAAATTTGGAGTCTGGACTTCCATTTTAACGGACATTACAGTTGCAGTAGGAAACAACGGCATACTCTTGCATGATTATAAAGAGAATGGAGAATGGACACTCCTGAATACATCTTCCACCGCGTCAGTTTCTAGTCAGTATGGGGCCTATGTAACTTTCAACGTAACACTTCAACGGAAACCTCAATATATTCTTAATAACGTGGTTCTGCCGATTGTTTTACTGTCATTGCTCTCTGGGTTTGTCTTTGTGCTTCCTATCGAAAGCGGGGAGAAGATGGGCTATGTCATGACAGTTTATCTCGCGTTTGCCGTTTTCCTTACGATTGTTAGTGCGTCACTTCCGGAGAGTTCTGCAATGTCCTTGCTAAGTATGTACTTGATAGTACTTGTGGTAATGGGAACATCAATTGTCATGATTACTGCTGCCGAGTTACGAATTCATTACCGCGAAGATTCACAGGAAATTCCTAAGTTCTGTCGATACATGATTCGTCTGAGCAAAAGACTACAATGTAAGAAAACAACCAGGAAAGTGGACGATGCAAGTAAAACTGACACGAAGATCTTTCAAACAAGAAATAAAACCGGAGAATTTCCACCCAGCGAAGACTCAGAAACACTACCTACAAAAGTAGCTGAAGAGCCGGAAACAGTCGAAGAATTTACCTGGCCAGACGTGACTGCAGCAATTGATTTCTTTTGTTTCTGGTTGTTCCTAATCGCAAATGTAGTCACAACGCTTGGTCTGTTTGTAAGCGGCTATATCATGGGTAAAAGTTAATGTACAACAAGCAATGTGTTGATCGTATTTTTTCCTTGGTGCCGACTTTATCGGATACGATATACCAGTGACTCCTGTTTTTATCTGAAATATTTATTAAATGTTATGCAATAGTTTTTGTTTTACAATAAATAATTATGACTCTATGTAGAGGGATAAATCTAGAATTGTGTCCCCGGAAAGGGTTATTTACGCCCGAGAGAAAATAACTCTTTCCAGGGAGACAATTCTAGATGTATCCTGACACAAAGGGACATAACTATTTTATTATACCGAACACAATTTAAAGAAAAAAGTGAAATTATTTCACGACAACGTTGCTAAATTCGTCGAGCTGCAAATAGAATAAAAAAACACTGTTTCCATTGTTGGTTGACGTTGCAGATGACGTCAACTTCCGGTCACGTGCGCAGCTTCCAAGGGTTATTTCCCTCGCCTCCCAATTCCGGGGAAATAGCTAACTTATTCAATATTATGTGATCAATTTTAACCAAACAGAACATTCTAAATGAAAGTGAGGTATAGTAATTTTAAGTTTAGCCCTTAATTTGCTGTGAGTGAGCAATCAAACAAAAACCAACAAACCAATACGGATTAATATAAAAGGAATCCAACGGCTGTTTCCGATAAAATATCTTTATGTCCTTACGAGATTCAACAGGTGTATCATCCGATGTATTATATCAACCATTGACAATTTGTGTGATATAAACTAAACTATCAACCATTGGCACTTTGTGTGATATAAACTAAACTATCAACCATTGGCAATTTGTGTGATATAAACTAAAGTATCAACCATTGGCAATTTGTGTGATATAAACTTAAGTATCAACCATTGGCAATTTGTGTGATATGAACTAAAGCATCAACCATTGACAATTTGTGCGATATGAACTAAAGAAAAGTATTTTGTTCATTATATACACATAAATGGACGTAGTATTGTAATATGTTAAGTAATTACGACAATGGACACTTGGCCCTTGTTTTATTCCATACAGATCTCGCTTTTCGACTTTAACGAGTAGGATTAAGTCACACAGGATTAGAAGCTTTCACCAGGGCTTTAATCTCCGGTACCTTTAATACCACTGATACCCTGGCTAACCAATGTGACTTAAAGCTAGCATGTGATTAAATCGCAGCTAAATACCTGCGAAACAAAAAAACAACATGTTAAGATGTTTTCTGACAAGAAGATTACATGGTGAAAGGGTTGAGAAGATAATACATGTATTATTTAAACTGTCATTTACACACTAAAACTAAATTGCACATTTTTTACTCAATATACTATTTTCGGGGGTGGGGGGGTGATTTGGTTGATTATTTTTAATGTTCTAATAACAGACAAGGTCATTTGAGGACGCCCTCCCACGTGTGTAATGCGTTGTTGTGTGTGATTGTATGTATGCTTTAGGACTCAACAAATTAATCAACCGCGTTTGACCGTTTAGTATTAAGAATTAAACGCCTTTAAGGACAGACTGCCATGTGTTTGTATCTTTTTGGAGGTAGCAATAAATTTATGTTTTCTCTTTGTAATAATGGAACTATTGCTCTTTTCTAGCTGTCATAGGAGCTTATGTCATGATGTGACGTCAGTCATCCATCCGCCAACCTTTCCTTTTTAGCTAAAATTCAAATGCTCACCTATGATGTAAAGTGTATTTTGACTGTATGTCATATCTGTGATATGAACTTAATCGATCACTTGGTTTGACATCCGCGAAGTAATCCTGAAAACATAAAAATGTTGAACATCGACACTGAATTAATTGATTACAAATTATTTATTAAATATTTAAACGGAATTTATGGGGTTTTTTTTAGTTTATTATTGGTTACATCATTAAACTTTCTGAATACATGTATAATGAAAAAATAGAAAACATCCCCACCCAAGGGTAGATCATCCATTACATTATCAGGTACCCCTAAAATATAGAAAGATTTTGGGAGAAAAACAGATATACCAATTTTTGTACACGTTCAAATTTACCAGGAACGTGGTTCTAGAGCCTGTCTGTTCAAAATAAATAAATTAAACAAATATCAAACCTGTAATGAGCACAAAAGATATATATCTTCCTCCATGACTGGAATCTGTGCAACCAACACATAGGTTCAGGAATCCTGAATGACTCTGAAACAGCATTAATATGTCTCAGAAAAATATTCACAAAATGATGTTTCATCATTATAACTAAAAATATATACATTTAATAAACCGATTAGCCCTAACATTACAATTAATCAGTACAATTAGTTAAATTAGCTTACCCGAGATGAATAGTATGTATTACAATAATTACCTTTACTGCCTTCAGCACTCCAATATTGCGGAGAGGACTGACCCCAATATCTAAACCTTTTTCACCTAAATCGGAACATACACGCAACTCTGTAAACTCAATTGTGACAACTAAGGAGACAATGCACCGCACCTATTTTAACGTACCCACCTTATGTTACACGCACATGTCCCACGTTTACAGCCGTGCCAATTATCTGAATCTACGTTTTATGTACCATTAATTTACTCTTCAACTCTTAATATAATACATGCATTGTCCCAGTGACACGTGTTATTCTACAACTTTGCAACTTACCTTTTTATCCATGGACTCACTTGGCTCCAGTGACTGACCCTTCTACTTCCGGTGCGTTCTCTATATAGAACAACCAGCCAAATTTTACATATACCACATTATTAAAGTTTGTTAATTTTTTGTAATGTATTATATAAACAGATGAATATCAGTTACTTATTGTGTTCTATAATTTAAGTCTAGGTTCTCATATTGCCCTAGATGGAGAAAGGTCTCCATGAAAGCTGGGTCCACGTCTCGAGACTGGGTGCACTGTTCTCATGCGGATGCGCACCACTTTTGGGTGTGTGATGTGCGTCCGCGTGATATCAGTGTAGCTGAAGGCTTTCACAGTAGCTCCAATTTGAGCCAACCTGTTTGCCGTGGGTTGCATCTCGTATCCGGGGGAAGAAGGTCCTGGTGGTTGAATAGGTTTTGCTCTTTTTTCTTCCTTTTTTTACTGCTACACACTACTTTGGCTTCAGACTCACGTTAGACGAGAGGTAATATGGGCCCTGTATTATCAATCGGCTGGTCATGCCGAGCCCTTGGTTGGTAGATCTCCAAGAAGGCGGTGGCTTAGGGTCAATCGTGAGTTTAATTTGGATTGTCTTGATTCTGATCGATCTTGCGAGCGTGCTGCCGCAAGCTTGATTTGAATTATGTTTGTTCGAAATATTCTTCCGAGTATACTATCTGTGTAACCCTGACACTTTGACATTGGATATCCATGTCATCATGAGTGTCCCCCTGTTGGGCTCCGAGGTGGGTGGGGGCACAGCTAGCGAATTGTAATAAACTCTAAATGATGGCTTCCAAAAACAAACAAAATGAACTACAACCAAAATCTCCCCAAAAGGAATCAACCACAAATCAACAAACAAAAAGCGGTACAACAAACACATTCCCACAGTTTCTGGTCATGTCCTCTACACAGAGTGGCAAGACCACTGCAGGTTTATCACCCTTAATATTGCGAAAGGGCATCAAAGGCATTGCTGGAGATGTCAAATCTGTGAAGCCTTTGGGATCGGGTGATCTCCTAATAGAGGTTTTCCGCAAGCAACAAGCGGAGAACCTCCTTGGAACCAACAGTTTTGCCGGCCTCGGTGTGTGTGTAAAACCACACTCAAATTGAATTGCAGCAAGGGGGTAATCTGGTGCCCAGCCTTGCGCAATGACAATGAGGCTGACATACTATCATACTTCCAAGAGGAGAACATTCCGGTCTCTCATGATAAACGCATCATGACGAGAAAAAGTGGGAGCTTGGTCCCAACACACACTTTTATCTTAACATTCGCTACACCAACATTACCACAGAGCGTAACTGTTGGTTACCAACGTTACAATGTCACTGTCTACATCCCCAACCCATTGAGGTGTCGTAACTGCCAGAGGTACGGCCATCATGAGAGCAATTGTAGACGGAAAATGGTATGTCAGTACTGTGGCCGTGAAGGTCACGACGAAAAAGACGAATGTGACATTGTCAACCGTCACTGCGTCAATTGCGGGGGTGACCATGCTGCGTCTGTTCGCACCTGTCCTGCCTGGACTCGGGAGAGGGAGATATTACGGGTCAAATATAACCGAGGTGTCTCCTTCCCTGAAGCTAGGAGGATAGTCGAGTGTTCAGACCTGAATGTGGCAACCTATGCCCAGATCACCCGCGCAAAGACGCCTGTTGACAGTGTCACCGTCAAACATGCGTCGGTCCAGGCCTTGGTTGACAAGCCTAACTGGGACAATGATGTCCCAGATATGGCAGATGCTAAGGCCTGCAAAGTAATCATGGGGGACCCGAACAGGTTCAAGTCAGATCCATGTAAACCACAAAACAAACCACAACAAAAACCACCTGCTGGGCCACCTGGAGCTAAAACGCCAATCCCACCGGCGTCTCCGGGACTTACACAACACCAAATTCAAACACAGAACATTAGAAAACAAGTTACTGCCGCTCGTCATAGACGTGCTTTATCTTCACCGTCTATTGACGTTAAAAACTCCCTAATAAAACCAAGCGACCAGCTAATACACCACCGTAGGAGCAACGCCAGACCAAAACCACCAAGGTAAAGCTGGCGAGGTTCCCTGCACTAAACAACAAACCCAGTAAGGGATCAGATGACCCTATCCTTGGACGGAACATCTATGATGTTCTATCGGACGACAGCGAGTTTGGTGACAACACATTTATCGCCACCAAACAACCTACTTCAAGTAGTCCTGTCGGTCCGACAAACTATCCTCAGGGACCAACATAGAGACCAACACTATCATACAATGGAACATACGCGGATTTAAAGCGAACATAGAAGAATTAAAACATCTTATACAAACAAAAAACCCATCCATATTCTGCCTTCAAGAAATAATGCTGAAAGACACCATCAATCTCAGACAATTTACACTATACACAAAAACTCCAATAACAGGTGGTGTGGCGGTGGCGGTGCATAAAAACATCCCTCACAGACACATTCAGCTAAATACCACCTTACAAGCTGTTGCTATAAGCGCAACTCTTCACCGAAAAATAACAGTCTGTTCTATATATTTACCTCCAAATACTCCATTTACTTGTGATGAACTGAGTAACATCGTTTCACAACTACCAGTGCCATATATTATCATGGGTGACTTTAACGGTCATAATAGCCTCTGGGGCTCCCCAGGCACTGACGATAGAGGTAGACGTATCGAAGAGTTTATTAATAAAAACAGCTTATGTCTTTATAACACCAATGCCCCAACATATTTACACCCTGCCTCTGGCTCGCTTACCCACATTGATCTATCGTTGTGCCATCCATCCATTCTTCCTGATTATGATTGGATGGTCAACGATGATCTTTGTGGGAGCGATCACTTTCCAATTATACTTAAAAACATAGGGTCACCAAAACTTGAGGAGCCTATTCCTCGTTGGAATCTACATAAGGCGGACTGGGTTCAATTTAAAAATTTGTGCGCAGAGGAGCTCATCGAGGATAAATTTTTGAACCTTGATGACCCCATTAAAATTTTCACAGAAGCGCTCACTTCTATCGCTACAAAAACCATACCAAAATCCGTGCCAAAACCTACAAAGTTTCGTCTCTCAAATGATTCATTTATCAATATATCTGGTAGAAATTACGCTCTGAGGCGGTACTTGGCTTCGCCAACCGTCTCAAACTATAACAATTTTAAAATTTGGAGAGCAAAAGCTCGAAGGTCTATCAAATCCGACAAGAAAAGTACTTGGAAAGAGTATGTCTCAAAAATTAATTCCAATACTATTTGTTTGTTTGTTTGATTTATTAACGTCCTATTAACAGCTATGGTCATGACATCTTCGAAGAAAGTTTGGGAAATGATTGGTAAAATCAGTGGGAAAAGAAAAGCAACACCATCCTCCCACCTCATTAACAAAAATAAAATATCTTCTTCAAAATCCGAAATAGCTGACGCCTTTGCCAAAAAATTTGCTAAAAATTCATTCGTCAAAAATCATTCCAAAAAATTTCAAAAATTTAAAAAAGAAAAGGAAAAGAGACGTCTTAATTTTAAATCCTTCAATAGTGAAAGTTACGATAGGCCTTTCGACATACCAGAATTGCTCGATTCCTTCGAGAAATCAAAGGACTCGGTAGCTGGACCAGACGAAATTCCATATATGTAATTACCAGACTCTTCACTTAAATGTCTTTTAACTATATTTAACCAAGTTTACTCTTCTGGCAAAATTCCCGAGTCTAGGAAGGAATCTACTATTATACCCCTTCCGAAACCCGGGAAAGATGCTACTGATGCCAATAACTATCGTCCTATTTCATTGACGAGTTGTATTTGTAAAACTCTAGAACGTATGATAAATACTAGATCAGTTTGGTTCCTGGAATCAAACAATATTTTAAGTCCTTTGCAAAGCGGCTTTAGAAACCGCATGGGAACGGTAGACCACTTAGTTAGACTAGAAACATTTATACGAGAAGCATTTGCCAAGAAAGAACATCTTGTGGCCGTATCCTTTGACCTTGAAAAGGCATACGACACAACTTGGCAATATGGAAT